>NW_016827312.1:381587-399849 GCF_001698545.2 Rhinopithecus bieti
AAAAAAAAAAAAAAAAAAAAAAATCAGGGAAGAATGCATGATGCTTGACATAAGTTCTAGAGGAAAAATTAGAACAATACAAAAAATATGTTGAGAACAGAACTTTGGGTCCAGGAGTGAGAGCAAATCTGAAGGTCTGAAGACATATGTGCATGCAGGTAAAGTTTAAGTGCATATCTTACAACTCTCCTCCTCTTTGCTATGCTTATTAAATATTGGATTTTGCTTTACTGTTGAGCTAGGAATGGATTTCGACTATTTACTGGTCCTTGTAGCTGGTTGGCTTCCTCCAGCCTCTATTCTCTTTGACATCTGTGATTTTTTTTTTTTTTTTTTTAATTATTTGTGGCATATGGTGGAAAAGGAAACAGATTTACACTTTTGTCTTTGGCAGAAAAAGTCATTTTCTTTTTTGATTTTAAACTGAAAATATTATGCAATGGTGCCTCCTATTTAAATATAATATTAAAATGTCCCTTTTATCATCCTTGATCCTACACTTTCATGCCACTCAGGTTTACTTAACAGTGACTATCACTTGAGGTGCACAAGAAGAATTCAGACTTTTCATCTTTTTCTCCAGAGAAATTTCTTAGCTCACAGCTTTATACATTCATTCAGTGAAGCATCTATTGACTTTCTTTTACATGACAAACAGGATATCACAAATATGAGTAAAACAGCCTTTTACCTCGAAGAACTGCATCCGTGGTCTTGCAATCCTCACACTGTCTTCTCTACCTTCAGGAATTAGTTGTATCTAGAAAAAGTTCCCAGGCAATTTAGCTAATGTATAAAGTCAAGGTGGTTTTAGAGTATTTGCAACGTAGAGAAAGGCTGTCAAGTTTTATAGAAACTATTAAAGAAGCAAAACTCACAGGTTTGATGCCTTGACACTGCTACTGTTAGGAAGTCTAGAGTCTGAAAATGAAATTCTGTCATTGCACTTATTACAATATTAATGTCTTTACCCATGTTGACAAGTGGGCAGAACACATTTATGTTATGCAACCCTTTTCTGTAATGTAATTGATCTTTCAAAATTTACTACATTGGCCTTGGGTTGCTACTCAGAAAAATTACCCTAAAACTTATATTCTCCTGCCAAATGTAAGACCTTCCAGGGAACCTAATGATATAATAGAGATTGACAGTACTATTGCGCACATATGAAAGAGTATGAATGAAAGAAAAATCTGCCTGGTTTCCTCATATCATCTTTTACAGGAAATATGGAGTCTCACAGACTTTTCATTATGGGAAACCTATCTCTCATTTCTCGTCATCCTATGATAGAGTAATTCAGTCTGTAATCAAATAAGCCTGGAAGTCATTTTTATTTATGTTTCAAATGGTAAAATATGGCTGTCTTAGGGCAGAGAAGAATGAAAAATCATAAACTTCAGCTGGTGATCTTTAAGAACTCTATTCTTGCATGTATCCAATCTTTTATCCTAAGTCTTATTTTCAGAGTCTTGACTACCAGGAGACAATTCTTCTGCCTTCTTCCTACTAAGTCAGCTGTGTCCTTCTTCAAATTAGCCCTATTTGGTGAGTGTCCTTATGTCCCTCTATAAATGCCTCTAAGAAAAACTATCGCACAGTCAAAAAAGAACCCAAGATATACAGGAAAATAAAATTACATGATTTTTCAGAACCATCCTTTGTTTTTTCATCATATTTATCACTGACTTTTAGCTAAAATCTCAAAGAAAATGAAAATTTCAATGTGATAATTAAAATACCAATATATTTATTATTAAATTTCCTTTTCGATAGTGTTAGGAGCCTACAACCACTTGGAAAAAAAAAAGTGTTTTGGCCAAAATTCATGCCATCCAAAGAAAGAAAGATAACTAAAAGTAAACAGAGTGAGATGAGGAACAATATTACCTTGTGAAAACAGCAGTCTGTTTCATTTCTTATGACCTGTAATGCAAAAAAAAGTAAACATTTGTCAAGTTTATAAAGAAATAAAATAGAAAGTTATTTCAGATAAGCCCAAAGATTTTCCCAAACAATAGATTCTATAATATTTTCAAACACTGAAATATTTATTTAAATATTTTATCATTTTACTCTTACTGAATGCTAAATCAGTAAGATTTTCTCTTCCTATGCATATCATCAGAAAATAGAACAGCACAATGGTTCATTTGGCTCTGCATAAGCATCTCCTTCTAGAGAAAAATGAAATCTTCTTCCTTAGATTACAGGAACAAGTATAAATGGGAATTAAAGGGGAAGAAAAGGTAATCAACAAAAAAGCAACAGGCCGATCTTTATCTGAGCTAGTAAAGTTTGACAGCTTCTAGAATCCAACCACTTGCCACTATATATAGCATATGTTCAAGTCTGAACAAGATCCAGAAACTGGAAACAGAGAGGCCCGCAAAAAAATGTATGTGTGGAAAGTCTGAGGTTTACAGAGGTGCATAGGGTGTTCTATCAGCCTGATTTTCAGAAAAGCTGGTGAATCCGTCACTGGCTTCCTCTTATCATGGCTGCACGCTAAAAATGGAGGCGATTAATATGCTAAGTAGGAAAAGCTTGGCTGTCAGTTGCCTGCATTCAGCTGCCAGAACCTTAAAATTAGGTCATGGCCGCCAGGGAAAATTCCTTCTCAGATGGCAGGCTGCGTAAACATGTTAACAGACCTAGACAGGAGGAAACACCTCCCAAAGTACCAAAGTGATGGGAATGATATGCACTATAAAATTACATCAACTTGTGATTCCAAGACCTTTCAATATGGAACCAAGAAACACAGTTGTAAACTTCGCACCTCTGTTTTCATTCTGCCCTTGAAAAGGAACAGAAAGAAACAAATCTCTTTTCCAATTTTTCCAGCTATTTCCTCAATAGCTTGAATATTTAGCATTTTAAGTATTGGATTTCTCTCAAAGAGCACAATTCCTAATAGTTTTAAAATGTTAGGATTCCATCTTCATGTAAGTCATGGCAATCCTGAAAGATGTGTGTCTCTGTGTGTGTAGATATATGTGTGTATGTGTATGCATACCCACATTTATATGCATCTTTATATAAGGGATGGCATTCCTGAAAGATGTGTTTGTAGGAGTGTGTGTGTGTGTGTGTGTGTAGGGGTGTGTGTATATATATATATATGCAAGAAATTGCTGTTGAAGTCACAAATATTCATGAGGCATCATTTATAATACCTGTGCTTTACCATCTTCAAAATAATGAATTATATTTTCAAGTAGTCTAGCTGAAATATTGTTAGGATGTTTTGCTAAAATGCCATAGACTTTGGTGATTAAATAAAACCCTTTATTCCTAAGTTAATAATACTGGAAAACTTGAGGCTAAAAGATACTTTTATTTACAAAAGGGAATCAGTATATAATAGTAGAAAGACCATCAGTAAAAGTTCAAGAACAAGAGTGTAAGTTCTGCCTTTTTTATTCATTTGCTTTTAACCGTAGGCCTCACCTTATTTATCTGTAAAATAATTAGTTAGAAATAGTTAAAAATAGATTATTTCTATATCTACTTATACCAATAAGCCCTCAAGATTATTTTATTTGAATAACAAACACTAATGAGAAAAGAAATTGAAGCTCCTAGTATTTGCATAAACTATTAATTCACAAAGGGTTACATGTCATCACTTATGTTGTGTACTAAGGTAGTAACAACTGCAATGACAGTTGAATATGGGCTTGCAAAATATAGAAGGCATCAAGAGATCAAATTGGGCTTTGGATTTCAACACCCTTTCTTTAGCAGAAATAATTTATTGTCCATGTTTCCCGCCCATAACAGTAGAGCCACTTTTTGCAGGGGGAAATAATTGTCATTTGGTTAAGTGTCTCTGCATCCATTAGAGATGAGTTGTTGAATGCATAGATATTTACAATGATTAAGTCTACAAATTGTAAATCTGAAAATTCTCATGATGAACATGTGGAAGCATAAAATTCCAGTTCAGGTTCTTGAGTGACTACAGTTTCATAATTTGACATGTTTTAGTTTGAGAAGTCCAGGGTTTGCAGGACTGTAGCACCAACCTAAATCCAATCAATCCAAATGCCAACCCATTTTTATTGGAGTAACAGCAGAGCAGCTCTCAATTCTCCAAAGAAGTCTTGAGAGTTTTAGGGTCAGTTATATATAGTTAAAACAAACAAACAAACAAACAAAAACCCTTAATATTCAGTATTACTTATTGGGCACCAGTAACTCAGAAAAGGGTGACTTGGTTACCTGTGAAATAACTGATCTATATACAGGCTGAGGTCTGAAATCTGAGACTGTTTCTCAGACTGGAAAGAATTCCCAAACTCCCCTAAATTAACTTTTCATTTTATAATTCTTCAGATTTTTCCCTTAACAAAATTTCTAGTGGTGGATAGGAGGCAGGACTAGTCTGAAGCTCTGGCTTGGACAGACAAAGCAACGTGTAGTGACTCATATCATGAACTTTTGCTCCAAGAACTTCCACAGGAAGATACCAGGAAAGCTAAGATAATCCACAAGTCATTTGAAAGAACTGGATTGCTGCTGTAGTCTCCCTGAGATGCTGAAAAACTGTGCATCCATTTGCTTTCTCAGTGGAGAGGCTGGTGGTCTGGGTCTAGTTCTCAGCCCTGATCTCTGGCTGTCTGGTAATAGAGTCAGTGCTCTTTGAGGGGCATGGTGGGAGTGAGACTGGCTTTTAGAATTGTGGGCTGTGTGGGAGTGGGGTGAGGCCTGTGACTGGCAGCCTTCCCCCACTTCCCTGGTGACTTGTATGACTCAGCAGAGGCAGCCATAATCCCTCTGGGAACATAACTCCATTGGCCTGGGAACCACACCCCCATCCCCCATAGCAGCCATCGCAAGCCACTCCCAAGGAGAGTCTGAGCTCAAACAAGCCTATCCCTGCCCCAACCTGGTGGTTTTTCTCGACCAGTCCTGGTTACCAGAGACAAGGGACATATCTCTCGGGAACTCTATGGCCCTGCCCACTGCCTGAGAAACACGAATACTTAACCAGGTGACCCTAGGACGAGTTTGCAACCTCCCAAGAGGTACTCCCTAGAGTACCACAGCTGATGCACTCTTGAAAGTACCACATCCTGATTGGAGGTCCACTAACACAAAACCAGCACACTGAACAAAAATACAACCAAGGACCCCCACAGAGTCCATTTCACTCCCCTGCTACCTTCACCATAGCAGGTGCTGGTATCCATGGCTGAAAGAACTGAAGATGAAGCATATCACAGGACTCCTTGCAGACACTCCCCAGTACAAGCACAGAGCCATGTAGCTTCACTGAGTGGCTAGACCCAGAAGAGCAAAAACAATCACTGCAGTTTGGCTCTCAGGAAACCCCATTCCTAGGGGAAGGGCGAGAACACCACATCAAGGGAGCACCTGTAGGACAAAAGAATCTGAACAGGAGCCATTGAGTCCAAGATCTTTTCTCTGACACAGTCTACCCAAATGAGAAGAAACCAGAAAAAGAATTCTGGTAATATGACAAAACAAGTTTCTTTAACACCCCCAAAGATCACACCAGCTCACCAGCAATGGATCCAAACCAAGATGAAATCTCTGAATTGCCAGAAAAAGAATTCAGAAGATTGATTATTAAGCTAATCAAGGAGGCACAAGAGAAAAGTGAACTCCAACTTAAGAAATAAAAAAAAAAAAAACATGATTCAGAATAAAAAAGAAAAAAATCTTCAGTGAAACAGATAGCATAAATAGAAAACAAACACAACTTCTGGAAATTAAAGACACATTTAGAGATGTCCAGTGCAAAATGCACTGGAAAGTCTCAACAATAGAATCAAACAGAAGATAAAACTTCAGAGCTTGAAGACAAGGCTTTCTAATTAACCCAATCTGTCAAAGACAAAAAAAAAAAAAAAAAAGAATAATTTTTTTAAAATGGACAAAGTCTCCAAGAAGTTTGTGACTATGTTAAGTGTCCAAACCTAAGAATAATTGGTATTTCTGAGGAAGAAGAGAAATCTAAAAGCTTGGAAAATATATTTGAGGGAATAATTAAGGAACACTTTCCCAGCCTTGCTAGAGATCTAGACCTTTAAATACAAGAAACTCAAAGAACACCTGGGAAATTCATCACAAAAAGATCATTGCCTAGGTAAATGGTCATCAGGTTATCTAAAGTCTAGATGAATGAAATAATCTTAAAAGCCATGATGCAAAAGCATCAGGTAACCTATAAAGGAAAATCTATCAAAGTAACAGCAGATTTCTCAGCATAAACCCTATAGCTAGAAGGGATTAGGGTCCTAGTTTTAGCCTCCTTAAAGGAAGCAATTATTATCAGCCCAGAATTTTGTAACCAGCAAAACTAAACTTCATAAATGAAGGAAAGATACAGTCTTTTCCAGACAAATAAATGCTAAGAGAATTCACCACTACCAAGCCAACACTACAAGAACTGCTAAAAGGAGCTCTAAGTCTTAAAACAAATCCTTGAAATACACCAAAACAGAACCTGCTCAAAGCACAGGTCTCACAGGACCTATGTAACAATAACACAATGAAAAGAAAAAAAAAACACAAACAAGGTATTCAGGCAACAAATAGCATGATGAATAGAATAATACCTCACATCTCAGTACTAACATTGAATGTGAATGGCCTAAATGTTCCACTTAAAAGTTACAGAATGGCAGAATGATAAGAATTCACCAACTAAGTGTCTGCTCTTTAGGAGACTCACTTAACACATAAGGACTCACATAAACTTAAGGTAAAGGGGTGGAAAAAATATTCCATGCAAATAGACACCAAAAGTGAGCAGAAATAGCTATTCTTACATCAGACAAAATAAACTTTAAAAGACCAGCAGTTAAAAAAAGACAAAGAGGGTCATTATATAATAATGAAAGGACTAGTCCAACAGGAAAATATCACATTCCTAAATGTATATGCACCTGTACTAGTCCATTTTCACACTGCTGATAAAGACATACTTGAGACTGGGGAGAAAAAGAGGTTTAATGGACTCACAGCTCCACATGGCTGAGTTGATCTCACAATCATGACAGAAGGTGAAAGGCATATCTCACATGGCAGCAGACAAGAGAAGAAGAACTTGTGCAGGGAAACACCCATTTTTAAAACCATTAGATCTCATGAGACTCATTCACTATCACGAAAACAGCACAGGAAATATCCATCCCCACAATTCAATCATCTCCCACCGAGTTCCTCCCACGACATGTGGGAACCATAGGAGTTACAATTCAGGATGAGAGTTGGGTGGGGACACAACCAAGTCATATCAGCACCTAACAGTGGAGCTCACAAATTCATAAAACAATTACTACAAGACCTAAGAAATGAGGTAGATGGCAACAAATAATAGTGGTAGACTTTAGTACTCCGCTGAAAGCACTAGACAGGTCATCAAGACAGAAAGTCAACAAAAAAACAATGAATTTAACTTATACCCTACGACAAATGGACTTAACAGATATTTACAGAAATGCTACCCAATAACTGCAGAATATACATTCTATTCATCAGCACATGGAACATTCTCCAAGATAGACCACATGATAGGCCACAAAACACGTCTCAGTAAATGTAAGAAAATTGAAATTAAATCAAGTACTCTCTAAGACCATAGTGGAGTAATATTGGAAATCAGCTGGAACCCCCAAAACCATGGAAATTAAATAACCTGCTACTAAATGATCACTGGTTCAACAATGAAATCAATATGGAAATTAAAAAATTCTTTGAACTAAATGATAATAGTGACACACCTATCAAAACCTCTGGGATACTGCAAAAGCAGTTCTAAGAGGAAAGTTCATAGCATCAAATGCCTATATCAAAAAGTCTTAAAGAGCACAAATAAACAATCTAAGATCACACCTCATAAAGCTGGAGAAACAAGAACAATCCAAACCCAAACCCAGCAGAAGAACAGAAATAACCAAGACAAGAACAGAACTAAATGAAATTGAAACAAACAAACAAAAAATGCAAAAGATAAATGAAACAAATAGCTGGTTCTTTGAAGAGATAAATAAAGTTGATAGGCCATTAATGAGATTAACCAGGAAAAGAAGAAAGGTGATCCAAACAAGCTTGATTAGAAACAAAATGGGAGATATTACAACAGATACCACAGAAACACAAAAAATTATGCAAGGCTACTATGAACACCTTTACACACATAAACTAGAAAACCTAGAGGAGATTCAACAGTTCCTGGAAATATACAACCCTCCTAGATTAAACCAGGAAGATATAGAATCTCTGAACAGACCAATAATAAGCAACAAGATTTAAATGGTAATAAAATAATTGCCAATTAAAAAAATCCAGGACCAGATCGATTCACAGCTGAATTCTATCAGACATTCAGAGAATTGGTACCAATCCTGTTGACACTATTCCACATGATAGAGAAAGACGAAATCCTCCCTAAATCATTCTATGAAGCCAGTATCACCATAGTACCAAAACCAGGGAAGGAGACAACAAAAAATGAAAACTGCAGGCCAATATCCCGGATGAATATAGATCCAAAAATCCTCAACAAAATACTAGCTAACCAATCCAACAGCATATGAGAAAGATAATGCACCATGATTAAGTGGGTTTCATACCAGGGATGCAGGGATGGTTTAACATTTACAAGTCAATAAACATGATATGCCACATAAACATAATTAAAAACAGAAATTACGTGATCACTTCAAAATCACAGAAAAGCATTTGACAAAATTCAGCATCCCTTTATGATTAAAACCCCCAGCAAAATTGGCATAGAAGAGACACACCTTAAGGTAATAAAAGCCATCTATGACAAACCCACAGCCAATATTATACTGAACAAGGAAAAGTTTAAAGCATTCCCGCTCGGAACTGGAACAAGACAAGGACACCCACTTTCACCACTTTTATTTAACACAGTTCTGGAAGTTCTAGGCAGAGCAATCAGACAAGGGAAAGAAAGAAAGAGCATCCAAATCAGTAAAGAGAAAGTCAAACTCTTGCTGTTTGCTGATGACATGATTGTCTACCTAGAAAACCCTAAAGAATCCTCCAAAAAGCTCCTAGAAGTGGTAAATGAATTCAGAAAAATTTCAGATTACAAAATCAATGTACACAAATCAGTAGCTCTGCTATACACCAACAGCGACTAAGCTGAGAATCAAATCAAGAACTCAACCCGTTTTACAATAACTGCAAAACAACAACAATAATAATAATAATAGTAAAATACTAGGAATATACCTAACCAAGGAAATGAAAGACCTCTAAAAGGAAAACTACAAAACATTGCTGAAAGAAATCATTGACACAAACAAATGGAAACACATTCCATGCCCATGGATGAGTAGAATCAATATTGTGAAAATGACCATACTGCCAAAAGCAATTTACAAATTCAATGTAATTCCCATTAAAATACCCCCATTGTTCTTCACAGAACTGGAAAAAAAAAATTCTAAAAATCATATGAAACCCAAAAAGAGCAAAGCAAGATCAAGTGAAAAGAACAAACCTGAAGGCATCACATTACCTGACTTCAAACTATACATGGTACTGGTACAAAAATAGACATATAGACCAATGCAGCAGAATAGAGAACTCAGAAATAAATCCAAATACTTACAGACAACTGATCTTCAACAAAGCAAACAAAAACATAAAGTGGGGAAAAGGACACCCTATTCAACAAATATTGCTGGGCTAATTGGCATGCTACATGTAGAGGAATGAAATTGGATTCTGATCTCTCTCCTTACACAAAAATCAACTCAAGATGGGTCAAAGACTTAAATCTAAGACCTGAAACCATAAAAATTCTAGAAGATAACATAAAAAAACCCTTCTAGGCATTGGCTTAGGCAAAAGACTTCATGACAAAGAACCCAACAGCAAATGCAACACAAAGAAAGATAAATATATGGGATTTAATTAAACTAAAAAGCTTCTGCACAGCAAACGAAATAGAAGAGTTAATATACAACCCACAGAGTTGGAAAAAGTCTTCACAATCTATACATCCAACAAAGGACTCGTATCCAGAATCTACAAAGAATTCACACAAATCAGTAAGAAAAAACAAGCAATCCCATCAAAAAGTGGGCTAAAGACATGAACAGACAATTCTCAAAAGAAGATATACAAATGGCCAGCAAGCATGTAGAAAAATGCTCAACATTACTAATGATCAGGGAAATGCAAATCAAAACCACAATGTGATACCACCTTACTCCTGCAAGAATGGCCAGAATCAAAAACTAATAGATGTTGGTGTGGATGTGGTGAAAAGGGAATATTTTTATACTGCTGGTAGAAATGTGAACTAGTACAAGCACTATGGAAAACTGTGGAAATTCCTTAAAGAACTAAAAGTAGATCTACCATTTGATTCATGAATCCCACTACTAGTTATCTACAAAATGCCCATCAGTCAATGAATGGATAAAGAAAATGTGGTGTGTATATATATATATATACACATATATAGGTGTATGTATACACATATATATATATATGTGTATATATATGTGTGTATATAGGTGTGTATATATATGTGTGTGTGTGTTTATATACAATGGAATACTACTCAGCCATAAAAAGGAATAAAATAATGCAATTCACAGCAACTTGGATGAAATTGGAGACTGTTATTCTAAGTAAAGTAACTTAGGAATGGAAAACCAAACATCATAGTTTCTCATTCATAAGTGGGTGCTAAGCTATGAGGATGCAAAGGCGTAAGAATGATGCAATGGACTTTGGTCACTCGGGGGAAAGGGTGGAAAGGTAGTGAGGGAGAAAAGAATACACATTGGGTACAGTGTACACTACTTGGGTGATAGGTGCACCAAAATCTCAGAAGTCGCCACCAAAGAACTTATTAATGTAATCAAATACCACCTGTTCCCCAAAAACCTATTGAAATAAAAATAAATTTTAAAAAAGTAGTAAACGTCAACCATGGTTGACATAGTGCTTTCATATTCTTCCAAAACATATTCATAAAATTAGAAAACAAATAGTGGAAACCTATCATACCTCTACTGGAACATATACATCTAAATAGTTTTTCTAAATTTCTAATATTTTCATGTTATATTTGTTAGAGAGTTACTGTGAATCCCTCCACATTATCTAGTGTATCCAGTCTCTATTGAGGGGGTTTTAAATCTTCTCCTCATCCTACTCTCTCTTCCCTGAGCATACTTGCCCAAACTCTCCTTCCAGATAAACAGAGTCCTGGAAGACCTAAAGCAAGCTCTGTTTCTAGGGGTAATGGTGGAGGTGGCCATGGGCTAACACTGACCCCACAGTGTGTGATGAAGAGGGAGAACTGAAAGGATTGTCTGAGAGTAAAACCAGAACGAGAAACCACGTAGAAATAACTTCTTATTATTGGTTTTGAGTAGAGGCTGACTCTCTTATAAAGGGCTAATGCAGCTGGTGATTTTAAGTCAAAGCCAATGCTCATTTACCATCCTGAAAATTCACTATGAGATTAGCCAGTATGCATGGGTTCTGAATGCTGAGTAAAAGGTGAAGCCTGAAAAAAATAAAAAATAAAATAAAATAAAAAACAAGGACGTGGTTGGGAAGATGTTAGTCAAAGGATACAATACTTCGGTTAAATAAGAAAAGTAAGTTCAAAATTGTACGATATAGTGACTATACTTAATGTATTTTATTCTCGAAAATCACTAAGAGAGTAGATTTTAAGTGTTCTCACCACAAAAATATAAGTATGTAAGCGAAAGAATACGTTAATTAACTTAATTTAGCCATTCCACAATGTATATGTATTTCTTTTTTTTTTTTTGAGACGGAGTCTCGCTTTGTCACCCAGGCTGGAGTGCAGTGGCCGGATCTCAGCTCACTGCGAGCTCTGCCTCCCAGGTTTACGCCATTCTCCTGCCTCAGCCTCCCGAGTGGCTGGGACTACAGGTGCCCGCCACCTCTCCCGGCTAGTTTTTTTTGTATTTTTTTTAGTAGAGACGGGGTTTCACCATGTTAGCCAGGATGGTCTCGATCTCCTGACCTCGTGATCCGCCCGTCTCGGCCTCCCAAAGTGCTGGGATTACAGGCTTGAGCCACCGCGCCCGGCCTGTATATGTATTTCTAAACATCAAGTTGTACATGATAAGTATATGTAATTTTTTGTCAATTAAAATACAAGCATGCCTCCATTTATCACCCTGTGGTTTCCTGTGCTTTGCAGGTATTGCATTATTTTACAGATTAAACATATACGGCAACCAGCTTCAAGCAAGCTATTGGCAACATTTTCCAACAGCATTGGTATTTCTGTGGCACACTTTGGTCATTCTTGCAATATTTCAACTGATTCATTATTATCATATGTTATGATAATTTGGGATCAGTCATTTTTGATGTTATTATTGTAATTTATTTGGGGTGCCAGGAACTCTGCCCATATAAGACAGTGAACTTGATAAATGTGTGCATTCTGACGGATCCACGAGCTGAGCATTCCTCCATCTCTTTCCCTATTTTGGGGGGCTACCCTTTTCCTTAAGACACAATGATATTGAAGTTAACCCAGTTAATAACCCTACAATGGCTTCTAAATGTTCAAGTGAAAGAAAGAGTTGCATACCTCTCACCTTAAATCAAAAGCTAGAAATGGTTAAACTTAGTGAGGCACAGAGAAAGCTGAGGTATGCCATCAACATAGAGGCAAGACCCTTCATCAGCAGAAAAGATTGTGATTCACTTAAGGCTTAGATGACCATTAGCATTTTTAAGCAATAAAGTATTTTCTAATTAATACCAGTTATGAATGCAAAGAAAAAGTTCTTGAAGGAAACTAAAGCACTACTTCAGGGGACACATGAATGATTAAGAAAATAGCCTTATTGGTGATATGAAGAAAGCTTTAGTGGTCTGGATAGAAGATCAAACAGCCACACATTCCCTTAAGCCAAAGCCTAATCCAGATGAGATTAGGCTATGAAGGCTGAGAGAAGGAGGAAGCTGCAGAAGAAAAGCTCAAGGCTACCAGATGTTGGTTCATGAGGTTTAAGGAAAGAGGCCATCTTCGTAACATGAAAGTGCAAGGCAAAGCAGTAAGCGTTGACGTAGAAGCTGCAGCAAGTTATTCAGAAGCTCTAGCTAAAATCATTGATGAGGGTGGCTACATTAAACAACAGATTTTCAATGTAGACCAAATAGCCTTCTATTGGAAGAAGATGCCATCATCTGGCTAGAGAGAAGTCAATGACTGGCTTCAAAGCTTCCAAAGACAGGCTGACTCTCTTGTAAGGGGCTAATGCAGCTGGCGACTTTAAGCAGAAGCCAATGTTCATTTACCATCCTGAAAATCCCAGGACCCTTCAGAATTATGAAAAATCAACTCTACTTGGGCTCTATAAATGGAGCAATAAAGCATGGATAACAGCACACGTGTTTACAGCATGGTTTATTGTATATTTTAAGCCCACTGATGAGACCTACTGCTCAGAAGATTCCTTTCAAAATATTACTGGTCACTGAAGATATGCCTAGTCACCCAAGGTCTTTGATAGAGATGTACAAGGAGATTAATGTTGTTTTCATGCTTGCTAACCCAACATGCAGTCTGCAGCCCATGTATTAAGTAGTAATTTGACACTCAAACCTTATTATTTAAGAAATACATTTTGTAAGGCTATTGTTACCATAGATAGTGATGCCTCTGACTGATGTGAGCAAGGTAAATTGACAACCTTCTGAAAAGTATATGGCATCACCAGTCTAGATGCCATTTAAGTAATCATGATTCATGGGAGAAAGTCAAAATATCAATATTAGCAGGAGTTTGGAAGAACTGGATTGAAACCCTCATGGATAATTTTCGGAGCAGTTCAAAACTTCAGTAGAGGAAGTAACTGCAGATGTGGTGAAAACAGCCAAAAAAACTAGAATTAAAAGTGAAGCTTGAAGATGTGAATAAATGGCTTCAATTTCATGATCAATCCCAAATGGATGAATAGCTGCTTCTTACAGATGAGCAAAGAAAATAGTTTCTTGAGATAGAACGTACTCGTGGTGAAGATGCTGTGAATGTTATTAAAATGACAACAAAGGATTTAGAATATGTCAAAACTTAGTTGACGAGGCCGGGCGCGGTGGCTCAAGCCTGTAATCCCAGCACTTTGGGAGGCCGAGACGGGCGGATCACAAGGTCAGGAGATCGAGACCATCCTGGCTAATACGGTGAAACCCCGTCTCTACTAAAGAATACAAAAAACTAGCCGGGCGACGAGGCGGGCGCCTGTAGTCCCAGCTACTTGGGAGGCTGAGGCAGGAGAATGGCGTAAACCTGGGAGGCGGAGCTTGCAGTGAGCTGAGATCCGGCCACTGCACTCCAGCCTGGGCGACAGAGCCAGACTCCGTCTCAAAAAAAAAAAAAAAAAAAAAAAAAAAAAAAATTTTAAAAAAAAAAAAAAAAAAAAAAAACTTAGTTGACAAATAAAAGGCAGGGTTTGAGAGGATTACTTCTGATTTTGAAAGAACATCTACTGTGGGTAAAATGCTATTAAACAACATTGCTAGCTACAGAGAAATCTTTTGTGAAAGGAACAGTCAATTGATATGGCAAACTCCATTGTTTTATTTTTTAAAATGGCTACAACCATCTCAGCCTTTAGCAGCCACCACCCTGATCAGTCAGCAGCCATCAACATAGAGGCAAAACCCTTCATCAGCAGAAAAGATTATGTTTCATTGAAGGCTTGACTATTAGCATTTTTTAGAAATAAAGTATTTTCCGGTGGAGCGCGGTGGCTCACACCTGTAATCCCAGCACTTTGGGAGGCCGAGGCAGGCGGATCACAAGGTCAGGAGATCGAGACCATCCTGGCTAACATGGTAAAACCCCGTCTTTTCTAAAAATACAAAAAATTAGCCAGGCATGGCGGTGGGTGTCTGTAGTCCCAGCTGCTGGGGAGGCTGAGGCAGGAGAATGGAGTGAACCCAGGAGGTGGAGCTTGCAGTGAGCCGAGATCGCACTACTGCACTCCAGCCTGGGCGACAGAGTGAGACTCTGTCTCAAAAAAAAAAGAAAAAAGAAAGAAAGTATTTTCTAATTAAGGTATGTGCACTTCTTAGACATAATGCTATTGCACACTTAATGGATGACAGTGTAGTGTAGACATAGTTTTTATATGCTTTGGGGAATTAAAAAAACTGTGTGATGTCACTAGAATGCTGTGATCTGGAACAAACTTGCAATATCTCCAAGGTATGCCTGTGTTATGTCCTTGAAAATTGCTAAAAAAGAGTAGATTTTACATGTTTTCACTACAAAAAAAAATGATGTGTGTGAGGTCATGCGTGTGTCAGTTATCTAAATTTAGTCATTCCATTGTATTTCACAGTATTTCAAAACAGCATGTTATACTTGATAAACACATGCACTGTTTTGGACAATTAAAAATTAAATTAAAAGAACAAGGCTATGGAGAGAGAAGTAGAGGCGTTTATTCTCTTTCTTTCATTTTTTAAATGAAAGACTGCATGACCCACAGATAGAGATGCACCATTAAGGACAGAGTCATATTGGGTAATTTTCTAACTTGTCACTTTCTAGGAACGAACTATTAGCAGGGACTTTAGCCTAAGCCTTATTTCCCATGTCATTTATATACTTTCACATCCTATAATTTGTCTGCTGTGACCAGCGATGCCAACATCTATTTGTGCCAGGCTACCCTGCTAACTAGTTTCAAAGTTGGGGCCAATCCTCCTTTTAACCGCTGCTGCTGCTATGCCTGAGAGCTTACTGCAGAGGACGTGAATATAGTTATTAATATTTTATTTGTAAACATCACCTCTGATGGGTTTAAGAACAAACTGCAGAAGCAAGCAGTCGATAGTAAAGTCATTTGGGTTCATAAATGGCAGAATGTCCATGAGCTAAGACTCCTGTTTAGTGGGTCCTCGACAACTGTTCAAATATTTTGTAGCGTATGCTAGACTCTTGTCACTTTCATCAATATCTCAGTGTGACGTACCAAATCTGACTCAAACAACTCACATGTTACATTAGAGAATTAAGATACAGAAAAGGAAATAAAATGTTTATGAACTGAATTAAATGAACAGAATAAATGTAATGGGGATAAATATACATTTTATATCTAACTACCAAAATTGTTTTACAAATTAGCAGATCAAAATATATACTGTAGAGCAGGACATATTTTTAAAGCTCAATATTTCAGCTAATTATCAACCACATTATTTTGTGGCTCCCCCAAGAAATTAAAGTTTTCCTATTTTACAAATATGACTTTTTTCCTCTGCTTAAAACTGTGTGCTAAGCAATGAATGGTTAAGACAATAAAGAAATGCTCCCCGGTGATTATATAAAGAATGAATAATTTATGAGTCAATAGTCTTCCTTGTACAACTGAAGTTATCCTTAGTGATATAAAAGCATTCCAAAAGTCAGGGGAAGATAATACATGAATTTTCTGTGCAATTTGAGAGAGAATAGTACACTGTGATCAATTAAGACCTTTTGCAATTAACTCTACTTGGTATCTAATAAACTAAATAATATTCATATTAATTGACATCCTGAATACTCCATGGTGCCAGTGAGCCACAGCAGTGTGTGAAATTATTTGTGCGACTCTTTCTCTCTCTCTTTCCTGATGTTTTTCTCCTTGCCCATCTCCTCCTTCTAAAACTTCTAAAATTGTAAAAAAAATTTTACAGTTAAGAATACAGATAAAGGAGATATCCTACTTTGTTTTTCCTTCCTCTACTCAAACTCTTTGAAGACTCTAAAGAGATAGAACCAAAATAAAAAAGAAAAGAAAAGAGAGCTAGTTTCTGTTTCCTTGCTTATAAATTGTAACAATAGCAATAAACTTCACAAAGGTACAGTGATGACCCAGATGAGGTCTGTGTGGTTGAGGATGAATGTGATTACTCCACAAATTGCCATAATTTAGTATTAGTTGAGTCACAGACCAGAAAACTGAGAAAGCATATCTTCATAATTACAGAAGAGTACAAAACACCTGAAATAATTATATCCACATTTTAAAATTTAAGCTTCATCTGATCGTGATTGCAAAGGTTTGAAAATACTTTGGCTGATTGCAGTGGTTCACACTTCTAATCTCAGCACTCTGAGAGGCCAACGCAGGAAGATCATTTGAGTCCAGTAGTTCGAGACCACCCTGGGCAATATAGTGAGACCCTGTCTCTACAAAGAATTAACATAATTAACCTAAGTGGAGGTCTGTGTCTAAAACTCCAGCTACTTGTGACTGATGGGAGGATCACTCAAGCTGGGGAGGTCTAGGCTGCAGTGAGCTGTAATTATGCCACTGCACTCCAGCCTCGGTGACACAATGAGAACCTGTCTCAAAATAAGTAAATAAATAAATAAAAAGAAAAGAAAAAGAAAATACTTTGAAACATGCCATTCCATTCTCTTTTTTTTCAGTATTCCTAATTTTAATTGTAACTGAAAAGGTGGTTCTTTCATCCTAAACATTTGAAAGAAAAGCATCTAAAAATTATAGGTATCTGCTACACACATACATAAGTTGCTGTTGCTTTTCTCTACTTTGTTCCACCAAAATTCTTAAAAGAATAATGTTGGAAATTTCTGTCTAATGTTGACAGTAGGGTGTTAAAGTCTCCCATTATTATTGTGTGGAAGTCTAAGTTTCTTGTAAGTCTCTAGGACTTGCTTTATGAATCTCTAAGCAGATAAACTAGAAAACCTAGAAGAAATGGATAAATTCCGGGACACATACACTCTCCCAAGACTAAACCAGGAAGAAGTTGAATCCCTGAATAGACCAATAGTAGGCTCTGAAATTAAGGCAATAATTAATAGCTTACCAACCAATAAGTGCCCAGGACCAGACGAATTCACAGCCGAAGTCTACCAGAGGTACAAGGAAGAGCTGGCACCATTTCTTCTGAAACTATTCCAATCAATAGAAAAAGAAGGAATCCTCCCTAACACATTTTATGAGGCCAACAATATCCTGATACCAAAGCCTGGCAGAGACACAACAAAAAAAGAATTTTAGACCAATATCCCAGATGAACATCGATGCAAAAGTCCTCAATAAAATACTGGCATACCAAATCCAGCAGCACATCAAAAACTTATCCACCATGATCAAGTGGGCTTCATCCCTGGGATGCAAGGCTGATTCAACATACACAAATCAATAAATGTATCCAACATATAAACAGAGCCAAACACAAAAACCACATGATTATCTCATAGATG
>NW_016827312.1:404461-456113 GCF_001698545.2 Rhinopithecus bieti
AATCAACCCAAATGTCCATCAATGACAGACTGGATTAATAAAATGTGGCACATATACACCATGGAATACTATGCAGCCTTAAAAAAGGATGAGTTCATGTTCTTTGTAGGGACGTGGATGCAGCTGGAAACCATCATTCTTAGCAAACTATCACAAAAACAGAAAACCAAACACCGCATGTTCTCACTCGTAGGTGGGAACTGAACGATGAGATCACTTGGAGACGGGAAGGAGAACATCACACATCTGGGCCTATTGTGGGCTGCGGGGAGGGGGGAGGGATAGCATTAGGAGATATACCTAATGTAAATGATGAGTTAATGGGTGCAGCACACCAACATGGCACATGTATACATATGTAACAAACTTGCACGTTGTGCACATGTACCCTAGAACATAAAATGTAATAATAAAAATAAATAAATAAATAAATAAATAAGCAAATAAAAAGAATAATTTTTTGTCACCATATAATCACATTCATTTTCCTTATAGTCAGCTTGCCCCTGACTACTTTCAGTTGTCTTCAAACTCCGCACCACTCTATTGAAAACATTTTGCTCCAGCCACAGACTCTTTATAGTCATATCCAAAAATATTTTTAGTAGTGCTCATTTGCATAACTTCTCACACCAATGAATAATACTGATTAATCACACTTGCATGTCACCCTCAGTTTTTATAAAAAGTATTCTCTTAACTGCCATATAACTTTATTTTCCTTATTCGGCTTTTATCTAATGGCTTATTTCCTTCATTTATTCATTCAATACTGAAGACATGCTAGAAATTGTGTAACACCCTGTCCAATAGGAATTCACAATCAAGTAATAAGCACATAATTATTCCACTACTTGCCATGTCTTAAATTAAATTCTGTTCCGGAGTCTGCCCGCGACCTCCTTGTATTTTTCTTTGTAATGTCTCTATTGTTAATCTTAGCTACTGCAATGGCTTTAACATGCCATTTCACAGAACCCCTTTCCCACACATGTAATTACATGTGGCTATCTTCATCAGCATTCATGCTTGGACCTAACATGTATCAGACCTGCACTTCATCCTGTGCTTCCTATTCATGTTCTGTAATGAGCAGCACCAGAGATATAACAAGGTAAAATGAGATATTAAGCAAGGATGTATCATTGCTTTGTTCAGAAGACTAACCACAGTGACATCTCTGCAAGGTGAAACTCATTTCTCTTGCCTTTACCTGGGCAGCAGCATGTTTATTCTCTTGCCCAAAGTTGCAGTCATTGTGGCTACTGAGCATCATCTCCCACACAGAAATGGCAAACTTAACCCATTTGATGTAGTCTATTCTTAGCCATTAGGTTCAACTGAAGTAATATACAGAATTAATGAACATCAGAGTAAGTGGAAATTGATGTCAAGAGAACGTCCAATGAATAAGTTGTGTGACTATGAAATCTAGTATTAAGCTATTTTTAGCCAGAGAGCTATGTTCAAGTCTCTAAATTTGGAATAAAGTAAATAACTAGTCATATAATACTTTCTTCTTGTAGGCAGTTATATTTAGTGGAATGCAAGAAATTTAAAATTGATAGCTAAGAGTCTAATTTTGACTGCTTATTGAATTACCTTTTTGGAAAAGGAAAGAGAGAACACTGCTTCTTAAGCTTTTACTTTCTGAAGTTACCAAATAAATTATTACGCAGGACAATGAGCTACAAAAACCAACACTATAGAGTTTTTTATATTGAAACATGGAAAATTAAGTTCTTGGAGCAGGACTTACTGAATAAGTAGTCATTCTAGAAGTGTGGTAGAGAATATATTTTCATCAGCTGAAACAGCAATCCTAGAGTGCTTTGGTCTTAGAGCCCTTTCATATTTTTAAAATTACTGAGAAGCCCAGAGAACTTTGTCTATGTGTGTTACCTATCCACCTGTATTTACTATATTAGAAAGTATACCTGAGAAAATTTAAAAACATTGTTTATTAATTTAAAATAGTAATAAGACAAAAATATGTTAATAAAACAATGTATTTATAAAGATAATTTTCTAAGACAAAATACTAGTGCAAGAATGGCACTGTTTTATGTTTTTACAAATTGCTTCAATATCTGGCTTTATAAAAGATAGCTGTGGCCGGGCGCGGTGGCTCAAGCCTGTAATCCCAGCACTTTGGGAGGCCGAGACGGGCGGATCACAAGGTCAGGAGATCGAGACTATCCTGGCTAACATGGTGAAACCCCGTCTCTACTAAAAAAATACAAAAAAAACTAGCCGGGCGAGGTGGTGGGCGCCTATAGTCCCAGCTACTTGGGAGGCTGAGGCAGGAGAATGGCGTAAACCCGGGAGGCGGAGCTTGCAGTGAGCGGAGATCCAGCCACTGCACTCCAGCCTGGGTGACAGAGCAAGACTCCGTCTCAAAAAAAAAAAAAAAAAAAAAAAGATAGCTGTATCCTTATATCTACTTTTGTATTCAATCTGCTGCAATATCATATTCTTTGGAATCTCCAGAATCGCATGAGAGAAGAGAGAAAGGTGAATAATGTATTAGTATTACTATAAAAGTAGTTTTGATTTCATATAACTCACTAACATTTCTCAGGGATTTCAGGGAGCTTGGTCACACTTTGCGAATCGCTGGTGTTAAAAGTCATGAATGTGCCCATGTTTTCAAGCATTAGAATCTATTTTTAAAAATTCTTATAGGATTTTAAAAACATATTTAAACATTAGAATACTAAACAACAAACATTGTAACAAATATCAATAGTTTGTTACAATTCCTTCAGAAGTACATAGCAAAATGGAGCTATGAATTATGTAACATTTTAAGAAATAAATTTTATTCATCATAATATGATTTCTGTATCATTGAAAACTACATATGAAAAGATATTAATATTTGTTTCTTAGGCAATGTGCCAAGCAGAGACGTATTTGTGGACAGTATGCACTAATTTTATAGTTTCCTAGGGTTCCATGTCCCTGCGTTAGAAGTAATTAAATTAAATTATCTCTAACATATATTTCGGAACATACCCCATATATATATGTATACTTTATATATGTATACATATATATATGTATACATATATATATATGTATATATACCCATATATATATGTATATACATATACATATGTATATACAAACATATGTATATGTAATGGATTATTTTATATATATGTAAAATCCTTGATATTAATTTTAATACTTAAAAGCTAAAATTGTATATAAAAGGATACAAACTATATATAGCTATATATATGTATCTTTCCTGTTCATAATATTATATATAATATATTTTATATAGCTTTTATAGTTTATATACAGCTATATATAAGCTAAAACTGTATATAAAAGATATATATATCTCTATATGTATATAGAGATATAAAATCCCTGATATTAATTTTAATCCTGAAAATCTAAAACTGCCTCTGGCATTATGAGGCAACTGAAAAGGGGTATAAATCATTTGGAAGAGCATTATAAAGTACTATCACCAATTCACAGTTTTTGAATTCATAAACTAAGTGATCTTTCCAACATTGGTAGCCTTGTTTCATATCTCAAGAGAGACTTTGCCAAAAAGCTAAAGAAAACCATATTACTAAAGTGCATCATTATTATAGGAAATTAATGAAAAAGGGCAGAAAGATAATTATAGCAATGCTATAGTTTATGCTCCAACACAGAAAAATAGATTAGTGGAGACTTTCTTGTCTGATAAAGTTGAATTTCTTTTTGTCAATTTGTAAATACCATTAAGACTAAATACCATAAGACTCTCCTTGTCATTATCATTACCAGATTTTGGACCCAAATCTTTCCTCTGTCATTAGCAAATACAAATTCTATACATATTTTCCCGTTTTACATTTAACAACTACAAAAGAAGGAATAAAAAAGATACATAATAATATCCATAAAATTACAACAAAATATGTCCCAGTCTTATGATTTCAGGTATCTAGATACAGGTCCAGACAAATTTTATTACACAAAAGTAAGAGCCTCCGATGTGTACCACAATTGGTCAGGTGTTTGCTATGGTTCGATTGTGTTCCTTCCAAAATTTACATTGAAAGTTATCCCCAATGCAATATTATTAACAGTAGGGCCTTTTAGAGGTAATTAGGTGGAGTCTTCATAGATGAGATTAGTACCTTATAAAAGGGCTAGAGGGAACTAGCAAGGCTCTTTTTACCCTTCTCTTCTTCTGGCCATGTGAAGATACAGGGTTCAACACCTTGAAGGATGCAGCAATAAGGCACCATCTGGAAGCTGACAGCAGCTCTCACAGACACTGGATCTGCTGGCACCTTGTTCTTGTGCTTCCCAACATCCAGAACTGTGAGAATAAAATTTTCGTTTATTATAAATTACCCCGTCACAGATGGGCATAGCTGGAACTAATCTGTTAAAACAGCACAAAAAGACTAAGACAGTGTTACTGGAAATATAAAATGGCGTATAAGTATTCCCTGCACTCAAGGAATTTAAAGTATAGTTAAGGAGATAGGATAAACATAAACAATAATTAAAGATCATTTACAACTTATATAAGATTAATTATAATGCAATATAATTTATTCTGTATAATACAAAATAATTTATTGTTTGTAAGATAATTTATAATAACACAAGGACAATTTATAAGAATATAAATTAGCACATAAATAAAACCCAAATAAATGATTCAGCAATTATAAAACAAATCAGAGCAAAGAGGGTGATCACAGTACCAAATGGTAAGAAAGACTTCAGTAAAGTGCTGGAGGGCTCTTCTGCTGTTGCTCATTGCACATATACTATCTGGGTAGTGAGAGAAGATGAGAAAGGCATCTTCTGTAAATGGAATACCTGTGATGAATGAGGAGAGCCTTCACACAAGTCACTTCTCTCTTAAGAGAAGTGTTCACCATAGGTGTTCCATTTACAGATAGTAAATGCATTTGGTGCTGGACTGTAAGTGTTCAAAAGCAAATTGTGTTAATGCAGCTATATTGGCAGATACTTGCAGGTGCCAGATCTCTTCAGTTAGAAGGCAGAGGTGATCCACGGCTGTTTTCTGCAAGGTCCATACTGCTAAGTGTACATACAAATCTACGTCTTCCTTCAGTTTGTTTACTTGAGAAGTTCAGAAACAGCTCATTGCTTCATTCAACAAAGAGTGAATGAGCACTAACATGCCAGTAAAATGATGTGGATAGAACAATAACGCAAATAGATCGAATCCCAGGTCTCAGTGTTAGGTCTGGTAAAGGAGTTGGACATTACATGGACAAATAAGTAAGTAAATAAACTGTAAATTGTAGTACAAGTTCCAGGAAAAGAACAGTGCACTTTGAGAGACAATAATAAGATGAAAGGCATCTAGTCAATGTTTTATTAAATTTTTATTTTAAAAAATTAGCCATTCAGGAAACTTGCAAGAACATTACAGTAAATACTCATATACCATTCACCTGTATTTCCACATTGTTAATACTTTGTCACTGTAGTAGTCCATTTTCATACTGCTATGAAGAAATACCTGAGACTGGGTAATTTATAAAGAAAAATAGGCTTAGTGGTTTTACTGTTCCACATAGCAGAGGAGGATTCACAATCATGGCAGAAGGTGAAGGAGGAGCAAAGGCACATCTTACATGGTGACAAGGTCTTACATGGTGGCAAGTTCTTACATGGAGACCACTTCAGCCTGGACTATATTGTTAATAATACTATCAGCATTTGGGTCAAAGTCATTCAACAAGTCTCTAGGAAGTTCCAAAGTTTTCCACATTTTCTTATCTTCTTCTGAGCTCCCCCAAACTGTTTCAGTCTCTAATTGTTACCCAGTTACAAAGTCACTTCCACATTTTTGGGTGTCTCTACAGCAGCACCCCACTCTCTGCAGTACCAATTTACTGTATTCGTTCATTTTCATACTCTATGAAGAAATACTTGAGACTGGGTAGTTTATAAAGAAAAAGAGGTTTAATGGACTCACAATTCCACATGGCTGGGGAGGCCTCACAATCATGGCAGAAAGTGAAAGGGGAGCAAAGGCACATCTTACACAGTGGCAGGCAAGAGAACCTATGCAGGGGAACCACCCTTTATAAAACCATCATATCTTGTGAGACTTATTCACTATCACAAGAGCAAAATGGGAAAAATGTGCCCTCATAATTCAATTACCTCCCACCAGGTCCCTCTCAGGACATGTGGGGATTATGGTAGCTACAATTCAAGATGAGATTTGGGTGAGGACACAGCCAAACCATATCAGTCACATTATTCTTGCTTCTACTCCTCTTCTCAGTAGGAAGAGGACTCCTAATGAGTCCTCTCCTCTCCTCTCTCCTTCTCTTCCCTCTCCTTTCCTGTTCTCCTCACTCTTCTCCTCTCCTATTCTCTCTCTCTCTCTGTATATATAATATATAATATACACATATATATTTAAATATCTTTAAACATATATAAAACTTAAATACTATGATAGTTATTTGATACTAATTTAATTATGCCCCTCCTCATAACCCCTAATGTGCTGGTATTTAGACACGGGGCCTCTTGAAGGTAATTAGATGTTGATAAAATCATGCAGGTGAGGCCGTCATGGTGATTTTGGTATCTTTATTAAAAAGAGAAAGAAACACCAGAGCTCTGCCTCTACCTTACGAGGACATAGTGAGCTTGTGGCTCTCTGCACTCCAAGAAGAAAGCCTTCACCAGAGCCTGACTATGCTAGCATCCTGCCCTCAGATATCCAGCCTCCAGTTCTAAATTTCTATTTCTTCAGCCACCTAGCCTATGGTATTTGTTATGGCCGCCTGAGCAGAGTAATGTATTATTTTTATTCGTGTTTATGAAACATTGAGAGTAGGTTTTTAAATCATTGAAAGTAAGAGATCATAATCCTTCATCATTACATACTTCAGCATGTATCCCATAAGAAAAAAAAGAAATTCTCTTAATCACACTGTAATTTCAAAGTTCAGGAATTTTACCTTTGATATAATATTATAATCTGGCAAAGAGTTCGTATGGCAACTGTTTCAATAATGTCTTTTATAGAATTCTTTTTTCTTTAGGATAACGCATTGCATTTAGTTGTACTGTGTCTTTAGTATCCTTTAATCTTGAACTATTCCTTAGACGTTCTTTGTCTTTTGCGACATTGACATTTTTGAAGAGAACGTCTTCAATCTGGGTTTGTTTTGTAATGGTTAGATTTGAATCACATATTTCAAAGTAAATATTACATAAGTAATATTGTGTCCTCAGTGTGTCAAATCATGAATCATCTAATAGTTTTCCCATTTTGTTGATGATATTAACTTTGATCACATGGTTAAAGGGATATTGCCCAGATTTTGTTTAACTGCAGTATTTTTTTCCCTGTGTAATTATTAACTGTTCTGTGCAGAGAATCTGTGAGACTATGTAAATATTTCACTGCTAACCAACCCTCATCAAATGGCTTTGGCTTCCATTGATGATTATTACCTAAATTAGTTATTACTATGATGATTTTAGAATGGTACTTTTCTAACTATATCACTCCTTCTGCATTTATTTGTTTACATTCTTGAAAAGAGGAGGGCTCTCCTTATTTATTTTGGAGCTCAAATTGTAGGATTACTTTGGACTGAGCAGAAAAGGCTTATGTAAGAAGATGATAATTCCACTGTGAACTGAAGGATGAAAATAATCCAGGAAAGGGCATCCTGGTATATAAAGCTGAGAGTGTGAACATTCTTTTCGGCCCAAATTTTGCAACAGAGTTCTAATTAAACCATCTGTAAATTAAACACTTCAGAAAGAAGCTGTAGACACCAAAAAGCTTTATTTAAATAGCTGATCAATTGAAAGCATTTTAATTTTTCTGTGTTCACGATCTGCATTCCTTTTTTCCAGGACAATCCCAAGTTATACCTCTTTTCCTGGCCTTATAACCAATAGAAGACCCTTTTTAGTACACAAAGTGTCAGTTTGAGTGATAAATACCATGATTACCTTCAATTATAGACTCTAAAAAATAAATAAGTTATAACAAGTCAGCCCAGGGAGGAGGAGATTTGGTTGTGCCTTTAACACAAGTCCATACAAAATCACATTTGACTAAGTGTATTTCTTTATCAGATTCTGAAAATTGAATAATTCTCTTCCTCCTTTAGTTGCTCATTGCATTATTTGCTAACTGCAACAATAAAGAAGTGCATATTAACCCAACTGTTATTTTCATTGTTACATATTATATCCATCTTATCTTGGTGAATAAATATGGCCACTGTACCATATACAAGATTCATCGATGTGTGTGAATTCTCTCATAACTACAAATACGGTCATGGTTATTTCTCAGCAAAAGAAAACAAACAAACTCTACATTGAAAAAATATGAGAGAAATAGTCTGAAATCATTTAGTATAAAAAATAGCCTATGAGACATGGCAAAATGTTTCTCTTTAGAAAGGAGTTCTCTCAGTTTTATCTCGACATAATGTAAATTTACTAGACAGCTACGAGTTGCTTTACAGTGCATTCTAACGGCCATGGAACAATTGTGATTTAATCTTTTATTACTGATTTACATTAATGGTCAGTATAAGGAATGGCTATATAAACATGGTTGTATGAATGATTTTCTACGTGTGTAATAATATGATTAAACACACTTTATATGATGACATCTCTCTTAGACATCAGACTCAGCATATCTTGTAGACGTCAGAATCAGCAAAATGTTGGCCCTTGTAGTGAGTTGGCATGCTTCCTTTCAATATCTAATGAGATTATTATGATTTTATGTTACCTTTAACTTGACTACCACAAAATTCAGAGGATTTTGTGTATTATTTTTTCAAGTTCTGAAATTTGAATAATTCTCTTCCTCTCTTAGTTGCTCTTTGCTTTTCAAGGCCAGCGTTTTTGAGTATGGCGCTCTTCTTTCTTCTGTCTACATCACACCTTCTTCAATATATGTCTCTGGATATTGTTGTATTTGTCATTCCAAATCCTTTCTGTAAATAATCGGGTATGTGAATGATAGCCTAAAAAATAATTCTAATACAATCTTTGTGATGAACTAATTATAACTAAGATGGGAATATGTTTAGAATGCTGCTATTAAATAGACTATATATATAAATATAATGGACATTTTTAATATGCAGGTAAGCATAAATATTTGGATAATATCAAATTATCAAATATTGAGTTAATATTTTATTTTGAAATTGGCATATAACTGAGACAGGAAACATAACAGAAATTCAATTTAATGAAATACTTCATAGAACTTAGAAATCGATATATGTAAATTCATGATGCTTCGAAATCTAATAAAAACTTGGAAGTGCAAATGAGCAGGAACTTTTTCAATAAGAAACACACTTGAAGAGCTTTACCATTAGTTATCTAATGCCACCTCAAGGAAAACTGTTTTGTCTATTGAGGACACTTAAAGTGTGCATTAAGACTTAGGGATCTATGCCAGAGGTTAGTAAACAAAATAATTTCATGTAAATGAAGCATAAGAGGTAGCAACTGTGAGTAAATGGAAAAGGATAGAAGCAATTGCTATTGGTAATCTTTACCTAATTAAATGACACCAAGTGGAGGAGGTCACTCCGCAAGCATGTCCCCAGACTTCAGTCACTTTTGCAAGGATCACAAGAGGCAGAACCAAATCAGACAATTTGAGCAGGGAGGAAATCATGCAAAAACATTCGCATTTAGGACAATCAGTTCAAACAAGTAGCTTAAGGCTATGCAAATAAGGAAGGAAAAATGAAAGCAACAGTCAGGGTCCCTTGAAGCCACCTCATTGCAATGCGCCTGATCATAAATCTTCAGCCTCAAAAGTTTTCCTTAGCCTGGATAAGGAAAATTAAAGAGCCAGCATAAATATAAACTATTAATATATGGAGTTTAGTCAAAATAATAGAATTTAGTCAGTATTTTTTAAAGAATCTTATTGTATAATAGCAGTTCCCAAATTATGCTGCACTTGGGAATCACCTAGTATACTTCAAAAAGATACTAATACCAGCCTTCTACCCCAGATGTTCTGATTTAATTGATACTAGATGAGACTGGGCACTGGAATATTTCGAAAGCTCCCCAGATGTTCCTAAGGTGTGGAAAAGTTTGGGAAGCACTATTTTGGTTAGCATAAAAACATTCACCTCCACATCCTCTCCAGCACCTGTTGTTTCCTGACTTTTTAACGATTGCCATTCTAACTGGTGTGAGATGGTAGCTCATTGTGGTTTTGATTTGCATTTCTCTGATGGCTAGTGATGATAAGCATTTGTTCATGTGTCTGTTGGCTGCATAAATGTCTTCTTTTGAGAAGTGTATGACGAGTTCATGGGTGCAGCACACCAACATGGCACATGCATACATATGTAACAAACCTGCACATTGTGCACACGTACTCTAGAACATAAAGTATAAAAAAAAAAGAAAGAAAAAAATCAATTCCACAACAATGAACAAAGATTCTGATATATGCAAATATGGAAGAATAAGAGTGTAGGGAAAGAATAACCCCCATATGTTCTTAGGTGGAACAGCCCCTCTAACAAAAAAACAGAATAAGAGAAAAACAAACAAAATTTATTAATATGTATATTATATATATACACATGTGAGACACTAGGGAATGAATAATTCTGAAGGAGGCAGCTTGGAAATCCAGCTTATATCTTCAACAAAGAACAGTAAGTTTTTAGAGAAGTGACCATACAAAGGAAAATAACTTTGAGCCTCTATAGGACAGCATCTTGGGGGAAGACAAATAATGACAGATAAAGGCTAGTTAGCAAAGTTTGTTAACATAAACTCCTCTGGTACCATCTCCAGGCCAGTAAAGGTCCTAACTCGTCCTCACTGGTTAACCATTTTTCTCCCTGATAGAAGTGGGGCTAGGGCACATTTTGTCTTTATAAATCGACATCCTGTTTTCAGACAAATAGAGGGAAAGCAGAGAACTTTCTTGCATCTGCTTCTTCTTGTCTCCAGCTCAACAATCCTTTCTATTTTAAGGCAGCATTTCAGGTCTTCCAGAAGTACCTGTAAAAATTAGTTAACTGAATTTGCAGAATGTTATCTATATTGAAAATGCATTATCTTCATGAACCCAAGATACAAATACTCTTAAAGAAAAAAACACCCTTGGGTTTGAAATCATATGTAAGCACTCAAGTGTAATAACACAAATCAACATATTTCTAACTTTCCTGTCAAAAAAATCTGAAAAATATTGGATTGAGCAAAGTTGCACAGGTTTGTTTATAGTAACAACTTCTTAGAGTAACAGTGATGTTCCTAATTTTTCTCATTCTTAAACAATGTATTTGTTTATAGCAAACTCTCCAAAGGAAATATGTGCAACAAAGAACAAAAGCAAAATGTATTTTCCTGGCAAACTACTGAGCTGTTTAATAACTTAGCATGTTCCTCAATGCGGTTCCAGTATCTCCTGCAAAATTTGTTTTAACTTAATGGAATCCATCTCTTTGCCAGCCAAGTATATCAAATTCTATTGCAAGATTGTGTCTATCTGGGGTCCACTCTCTTTTCACTTAACTTCCTCTTGCCTAGACATTATTTCACTCAAATCACCTGAGCTCTTACAGCCACCTTCAGTGTGGCTACACAGAAGCTCTTCAATTGTCTTAGCCTCCCAACATCACTGCACACCACATAACTTTCTCCTTACTGTGAAGGTCAGGAACCTGCACAATGAACTCACTCAACTTCTCTCCATCTATTTTTATCTTGTATCAGAGTAATTCCTTTAAAAGATACTGCCTTGACCCCCTTTTTATAATAAATTTCCTATGTGTTTTTCTCTGTCCTGATACAGTCATTTACATTTTTTCTTTTTAAAACAGGTAGTCCCTCCTTCTCTACTTCCTCAGATCTGTCGACACAGTGCTATGCCTAGCCTGTCCTAAAACACTACCTTTGCAAACTTTCATAACACTATTGCGTAACTTATGTTCCCATTTATTTCAGTGACAATTTTCTTACTCTTTCTATTCACTACCACATCATTCTTTTAATGCTTATAACGAAAACTCTGTTCTTATTTCTCCTGTTTTTTGTTTTGTTTTGTTTTGTTTTGTTTTGTTTTTTTACCATCTTATAACCATGTTCACACTGGGTTTTGTGACACAAACAATCTGAGTCTTCTCTCATCTCTAACTCCTCCTCCTCTATATAGAGCTGGCTCCATTTTCTCCCTAAACAAAAACATTCTCAAGCATTTATTTGTTCCCTTTTCACCAGAATCTCTCCTTTCCTTTAGTATTTCATTACATTCTAAAGAATTGACTATTACTTCTTTGAAAAAAATTGTATGGGTACATAATAGCTATATATATTTGTAAGGTAATGTGACATTTTGATACAAGCATACAATATGTAATGATCAAATATGGATAGTAGGGATATCTATCGCCTCAAACATTTATCATTACTTCATGTTGGGAACACTCCAAATCTACTCTTCTAGTTACTTTGGAATATACAATAAATTATTGTTAACTATAGTTGCTCTATTGTGCTACTGAAAACTGGATCTTATTCCTTCTATCTAACTGTATTTTGTATTTATTAACCAACCCCTCTGTATCTACTCCCCCTCCATTATGGCTTTTCCTGGCCTCTGGTAACAACCATTTTATTCACTACCTCTATGAAATCCATTTTTTTAGCTTCTCTATATGAGTGAGAGTATGCTACATTTGTTGTTCTGTTCCTGGCTTATTTCTTTTAACATAATGTCTTCCAGTTTTATCCATGTTGTTAAAAATAACATTTTCATTTCTTTTTATAGCTGAATAATATTCCATTGTGTATATGTACCACATTTCCTTTATCCATCTATCTGTTGATGGACACAGGCTGATTTCATATCTTGGCCAGTATGAATAGTGCTGCAGTAAACATAACAGTGCAAATATCTCTTCAATATACTCATTTCCTTTCTTTTGTATGTCTACCCAGCAGTGGGACTGCTGGATAACATGGTAGTCCATATGACTATTAATTCTTTAAAAATGATTTTCAAATCTGAATCTTTAACACCTTCCTAACATTCTATTTGGTTTTTTTCACTATGTTGTGTACTTCTGTGCTGTTAGTATTATAAATCTGACATCTTTCTTCTTCTCTTCAATCTACCTTCTCTTTCTGATTTTAATGTTTCTGATAATGGCAAAATTCTCTACCTAAATTAGATGTGAAAAATTAAAGTCTCTTAATTTTTTTTTCTTCTTGTCTCCATCACAATTTCTTATTGGTTACTAAGTCTTAACAATTCTACCTCTATTAGCTATTTTCATATATGTCCTCATTTCTCATCACATTGCCACCACTTTAGTTTAGGCCCTTATTATCTCCTGTTACAAATTTAGCAATTATCTAATGAGTTACTTTCAGTCTATCCTATACATATATTTTTTTGAGATGGAATCTCTCTCTGTCACCCAGGCTGGAGTACAGTAGCATGATCTCGAGGCTCACTGCAACTTCAGCCTCCCAGTTTCAAGTGATGCTCCTGCCTCAGCCTCTGGAGTAGCTGTAGCTGAGGTTACAGGCTGTGTGCCACCAAACCGGGCTAATTTTTTGTACTTTTAGTAGAGACAGGACTTTACTATGTTGGCCAGGCTGGTCTCAAACTCCTGACATCAAATGATCCACCTGGCATGATGTCCCAAAGTACTGGGATTACAGACTATGTTATATATTTCTTTAAGATCAATTTTTAAAAACAATATTTTGTCCTGTTACTCTACTGCTCAAAACCTCCCTGGCCCCCCAACCCCCATTTCCTAGTGAGTAATGGGTAAAGGACTTCTATAAAGTGACTTCAATCTATCTTGCCATCCTAGTCATATATAATTTGTACTTAATCTGAATTAATTGTTTCTATACTATATCCTACAGTTTTCTCTAATGTAGTTTAAAGTGCACTACTTACTCTACCTGTAGTACCTCCTCTTTCTTCCTCTGCAAGTCAGGATACAGCTTAAATTAAACTACCTTGTCAAAGAATTACATTTTAATTATTTCATTCAACTATGCCTGGAGCTTTGAAAGTTTGTAGCCTATTCATTCCATTGGAATTCACTTTTTCCTTTGAATTTCTATAACGTATTATTTCTTACCCATGGTGCTTACTCCATAAATAATTTTATTATAATTATTTGTATATGAGTCAGGGAATTATTCATCAAATGGTTTTACAATATTTTAAGCAGTGAGCTATCCAAGACATGTTTGTTAAATGATTAATTTATCAGATAAATTATAAATAAATTATATTCTTCCTCCATTTATTTTTTAGCAATGTGGCAAAGCCTTTTATTAGTTTGACTCTCAAGTATATGCATATGTTCTTCTTAAATAACTAAAGAAATTCAAATTATTTCTGGCTTTCTAAATTTTTCCCCTGATGTGCTGTGAATGTCACTAAAACTTTCATTTATTAATGCAGATGTGTTAAATATAAAATTTTCTGGTCACAAGCAAATGTACATCTGACATACACATTTTATTTGCCAATCTCCAGTATCCTTCAAGGTTTCCCTAGAAATGTTACTTTCCTGATTTCTCAATGCTGCAAAATTATGTACTGACTTGTTAATAGGTCTAAGGACTCAAAAGAAAAAAGCAGTCAATTATTAACAAGTCTTCTATTTTTTAATGGTCAGGGTTGAAAGTACATAGTATTCTTTTAAATTCTCCTATGCAGAGCCATTGTTTTCCCACAAGAAACACCCTTACACGATCCATTAAGGTGATTTGAAACATAGAATTGAAAACAGGATCTCAATGAGATATTTGCACACCCGTGTTCATTGCAGCATTATTTATAGCAGCCAAGAGGTGGCAACAACATAAATGTCCATCAACAGATGAATAAGTAAATAAAATACGGTATACTCATACAATGACATGTTGTTCAATCTTAAAAATAATCTTGTCATATGCTACAATCTGGATGAAACTTGAGAACATTATGCTAAGTGAAATAAGCCAGAAGGACAAACATTGCATGATTCTGCTTATGTGAGGTATCTAAAGTAGTCAAGTATGTAGAAGCAGAAAGTATAATGGTGATTGCCAGGGCTGGGGAGAGGCAGAAATGGGGAGAGATCTGCAGTACATGTACGCGAGTAGATCCCATGTTATGTGTGTTTTACCACAATAAAAAAAAACACTTCTGACTAGACTGTTACTGCTTGAAAGAAAAGGATGTTTTCTGATTTACCCATTTTTAAACTTTTTAAAATTCAGGCAGAGTATAGGGGTCATTGGCTTCCCTAACCCCAAGAGGAGCTTGCATAAGACAAGTTCAAGATGGAAGTGTGTGTTGGGGAGAAAAATAAAAGCTAGGGAAAAGAGGAAGTTAGGTAGAGAAATGTGAGAAATAAGGGGAGGAAGGGGAGAGACTCTTAGAGATTTTCCAAGAGGATGTGACATAGTGTATTTTAAGGCACTTGGTAGAAAACCTTCCCAATAATACTATAGTATAATATTGCTGACCAACCAGCTACAAATGTTTAATCCTCATTATCTTTTGTTAATTCAACTATTATTTAATTAATTTATATTAAAATGAATCAGGTAAATTCCTAACCTCACATAGACTATAATCCAGAGACGAAAAGTCAACAAAGGGAAGAATATAATAAATGCATTTTAAATGTTATTTTAAAAATTAAGTATAATTTCAGAGGTAAAAATAATCACTTGTCTCTGACATAATTGGACAAATGCCATTAAAATAAGCATCTAGAAATTAGGTCTTGAATATAGGCAAAATTTCCCTAGGTAAAGGTGAAGAGTAGAGGCTGAAGGAAAATAAAATGGGCAGGGCAGGGTAAAGAAAATGAGTCATAGTCGTGGGAATGTAGTTCAGTCATAATAGTGTTCCCAATGAGAATAAGTAAAATTTGAGATAGTTGGATAAAATTGTGAATAACTTTAAATGTTAGGCCAGAGGTTTTGATCAAATTTGGTTTTTATAATTATTTTCCTTAAGGAATCAACATGAACAGAGCTGTTCTCTAGAAGAATTAATCTTACTGAATATAAAATAGCTTGGAAGGAAAAAAGCTAAGGTTACAGTAACAATCTGGCTAAAACAGTATCCAATTGTGCATTTGTCCATTAATTTAGTCAACATACATTCTCTTTAAATCCTATTCTCTTAAAATTTTTAAAAATAGATGCATAATTTATGTACATAATTTCAGGGCACATGGGGTAATATAGTCATATGATTTGCAAAGATCAAATCAGTGTACGTGGGATATCCATCACGTTAAATGTTTGTCTCTTCCTTATTATGCTAGAACCACTCCAATTCTCCTCTTCTAGCTATTTTGAAATATACAACAGATTATTGTAAACTATAGTTATTCTAGTGATCTATTTAACTTTAGGTTTTATTTCTTCTGTCAAACCATATATTTGTACACATTAATCAATTTCTTTTCGGTACCTCTCCCTCCCTGTTCTTCCAAATCTCTAGCAATCACCGATCTACTCTTTATCTTCCTGAGAGCCTCTTTGTAAGAATATGTGATATTTGTCTTCCTGTGCTTGGCTTATTTCACTCAATATAATGACTTCCAGTTCCATCCATGTTGCTGTAAATGACAGGATTTTATTTTTTTTAATAGCTGAATGATATTCCATTGTGGAATAGCACAGGCATAAAATATAGTAGATAGACAGATGACAGATAGATAGATAGATAGATAGATAGATAGATAGATAGATAGATACAGATAGATCATATAGATATAGATATAGATATTACATTTTTAAATCTATTCATATGTTGATGGGCACTTAGGTTGATTCTATGTTATGGCTATTGCGAATAGTGCTGCAATAAACATGAGAGACAAATGTCTTTTCAACATATTGATTTCCTATTTTTTTGATATACATCCAGTGGTGGAGTTGTGGAATCATATGGTAATTCTATTTTTAGTTTTTTTGAGGAACCTTCCTATGGTTTTCCATATTGGCTGTACTAACTTACATTCCCACCAAGAGTGTACAAGCGTTCCTCCTTTTACATATCCTGGCCAGCATCTGTTATTGCCTATCTTTTTATAAAAGCCAATTTAACTGGGGAGAGATGATATCTCACCGTAGTTTTGATTTGCAATTCTCTGATGATTAATGATGCTCAACATTTTTTCATATACCTGTTTGCCATTTGTATGTATTCTTTTGAGAAATGTATTATTTTGCCCATTTTTAATCTTTTTCTCTTTTGCTGTCAAGTTGTTTGAGGTCCTTATATAGTCTGGTTATTAACTCCTTGTCAGACGGGTAGTTTGAAAATATTTTTTCCCATTATGTGAGTTGTCTCTTCACTTTGTTGATTGTTTTATTTGCTGTGAAAACAGCAGGACACCAGAAGCTTTTAGGCTTGGTGTTATCCCACTTGTTCATTTTTAATTTGATTGCCTGTGCTTTTGAGGTCTTACACAAAATCTTTGCCCGGACCAGTATCCTGCAGCATTTCTCCAGTGTTTTTTTCTCGTAGGTTCATATTTTAAGCTCTTAGATTTAAGGCTTTAATCCATTTTGATTTGATTTTTGTGTATAGTAAGACATAGGGATCTTGTGACATTCTTCTGCATAATCTAGTTTTCCCAGCACTATTTCTTGAAGAGACTCTTTTTTTCCATTATATGTTCTTGGCACCTTTGTCAAAGATGAATTGGCTGTACCTGTGGGTATGTGTGTGTGTGTGTGTGTGTGTGTGTGTGTGTGTGTATGAGTTATCCTTTTTCATTGGTCTATATGTTGTTTTTATGCTAGTACCATGTTGATATGATATCTCCAGCTTTGTTCTTTTTCCTCCAGATTTCTTGGCTATTTGGTTTCATATAAATTTGAGGTTTTTCCTATTTCTGTGAAGAATGTAATTGGTATTTTGATAAGGGTTACATAGAATCTGTATATTGCTTTGGGTAGTATTGTCATTTTCACAATATTAGTTCTTTCAAGCCATGAGCATGGAATATTTTCTATTTGTTTGTGTCATCTTCAACTTCTTTTATTCATGTTCTATAGTTTTCCTCATACAAATCTTTCACTTCCTTGGTGAAATAGATTCCTAGGTATTTTATATTCTTTAAATGGGATTGCTTACTTGGTTTCTTTTGCAGATGATTTCTCTTGGCAAATAGAAATGCTACAAAGTTTTGTATGTTGATTTTTGTATCCTGAGACTTTGCTGAATTTGTTTATCTGGTCTAACAGTTTTTTTGTGGAGTCTTCAGGTTTTTATAAGATCATGTCATCTGCCATTAGACTAATTTGATTTCTTCCCTTCCAATTTGGGTGCCCTTCATTTATTTCTCTTGCCTAATTGCTCTGGCTAGGACTTCCAGTACTATATTGAGCAGAAGTGGTGGAAAATGGGCGTGCTTGTCTTGTTTCAGATCTAAGAGAAAAACGCCTTCAATTTTTTCCCAGTCAGTACAATGTTAGCTGTGGTTTTCTCCTATATGACCTTTATTATATTGAAGTATGCTCCTTCTATACCTATTTTGACAAAGGTTTTTATCACAAAAGGATGTTGAACTTTATTTATTTTATTTTACTTTCATTTCTAGGATACATGTGCAGAACGTGCAGGTTTGTTACATAAGTATACGTGTGCCATGTGGTTTGCTGCACCTATCGACCCATCCTCTAAGTTCCCTCCTGTCACTCCCCGCCCCCCAACAAACCCCGGTGTGTGTTGTTCCCCTCCCTACGTCCATGTATTTTCATTGTTCAGGGATGTGGAATTTTATTGAATGCTTTTTCTGCATCAATTGCAATAATCATACTTTTTTTGTTTTGGTTCTAAGCATGTGATATATTCAAATTTATTGACTTGTGAATGCTGAGCCATCCTTGCATCCCCATGATGAATCCCTCCTGGTGATGTTGAATAATATTTTTAATATATTGTTGAATTCATTTTGCTAGTATTTTGTTGAGAATTTTAAATCTATGTTCATCGGCGATATTGACCTGTAGTTTCCTTTTTGCTTTTTGTACTTGTCTGATTTTGGTACCAAGGTATTGCTGGTCTTGTAGAAGAAGCTTAGAAATGTTCCTTCCTCTTCATATCCTTGAACATTTTGTGTAGAATTGGTATTAGTTCTTCGTTAAATGTTTGATAGAATTCAGCAGTGAGGCCATCCATTCCCAGGCTTTCCACTGACGGGAGACGTTTTATTACTACTTTGAACTCATTACTTGTTATTGGTTTATTGAGGTTTTATATTTCTTCATGGTTCAATCTTGGTAGGTTATATGTGTCCAAAATTTTATCCATTTCTTATAGGTTTTCCGGCTGTTGGCATATAGTTGTTTATAATAGTCTCTAATGAGTATTTGCATTTCTGTGTTCTCAGTTGTTATGTCTTTTTATTTGTGATGTCATATATTTGGATCTTCTCTCTTTTCTCAGTCTAGCCAAAGGTTGGTTTATTCTTTTTATCTTTTCAGAAAACAATTTTCATTTTGTCAATCTTCTGTATTTTTTGGTCTCGACTTTATTTATTTATGCTCTGATTTTTATTATTTCTTTCCTTCTACTAATTTTGGGTTTGGTTTGTTCTTGGTTTCCTAGTTCCTTGAGGTGCATCATTGTTTATCTGAAGTTCTTCTACATTTTTGGCATAAGGATTTATTGCTATAAACTTCCCTCTTGATACTTCTTTTGCTGTATTGCTTTGGCCTTGGCTAGATTCCTTAGTGACTACAACATTCTTGTTTGTAGATGTATTTTTATTGAATCTATAAAGTGCATGTAAATTATCGTCTCATAATTTTGTTTGATTTTAAAGAAAGTAAAATATCAAGGAGCCTCCCAAGCATTATAATAATACATTTTTTACAGGTATATATTTAGCAGAAGGAATATAATGTCTTGTTGTGCCACTTCAGTGATGTTTACAATAACTATTGGGTTTAGATGATATCTATATGTTATATCTATTATGAAGTTTTCTACCAGTTGTTCACCTAACAGTGTTATCAGCCATTGATAATAGTTGTTTAGATCCATTAATTATTAGTGTTGAAATCCAGAATAAAGGAAATATTACAGGACAAATTACCTGGTTGCTATAAAAACTAAATAGCATGAAAAGGAAAGGAGGGCTAATTTTTATACTTTAAATGAAACTATGAATCATATAAACCAAATCTAGTGGGTAGAACTTATATTAATCCTAATTCAAGTAATCAAACTTTGAAAATACTTTTGTGAGACAACTGAGAAAAAATAAAGATGGAATGAGTATTATGTAATATCTAAACATTACTATTAATTTTGTTGCGTTGGGTAGTGGTACCAGGGCTGTGTTTTAATTATTACTCACAAACAGAGATTAAAAGAATTCTTAACCAGTAAAGCAACATATGGAAGTATCTGCAAGTGAAATAATATAAGGTCTTATATTTGCTTTAAATTATGTCAAGAAAAAAAAAGTTGGGTTGTAATAGATGAAGCAAAAAGGTTGAAAGTTAATGGTTGTTGAAGTTGGGTGATGAGCAACCAGGGTTCCTTTCACTTGTATCATTATCTTTGCGTATGCTTTCATTTTCTAAATAAAGTAAGTTCTTTAAAAAAATTAACAGACTGCAAATGAATGATTTCCAGTTACAACTATGAAAATAATAGTAATAAATAGTATTTTATGTCACTATTTAATTACAAAGTGCTCCTACAACTATTACTTCATTTGCTATTCACAGTATCTTCTCAGGCCAATAAAATTACGACCTCTGCTTTAGGTCAGAGAGACCACAAAACTTACCTGAGACAACAAGCTATTAAGAAGTGGAAGTGAGCTCATATTTTACTCTTCTTATGCCAAATTCTAAAATTTTATTCTCCATATAGGCAGCCCTGGGATTATATAAAGGATTCAGAGGTCAGTTTTAGATTCTGGCATGGATATTACAATCATGGACATTTATTAAATCTTTATTTTTTTTACTGCATACCAAGTTAATTATATTTTTAAAGAAATACTGTTTGATCTTTGAACATTCATCTCCTTCAAAGATGAAGAATTAGTGTGTTTTCCATACTGCTTTTGACCACCTTATGCATTCATTTATTAAATAAGATCTTGAAATATTATTGGCTGAAAGGAATTACTGACTTCACATATCAGCCCCAGTGTTTCTTAAACTTTAGAGTTTATAAGAATCAGCTTAAGAAATTGTGGAGTAGCTTGGTTGGATTAGCCCTCTAACAAATAACAATTATAAGCTTCTGTCCCCTAAATTTAAAAGAAGTATTTGAATACACTGCACCAGAGCCCAAAGCAGGCAGAAACTTGAAGGGAGTCACCCTTGAAAGAGGAAAATTACACTGGCTGACACACATTTATTAGTTTTTTACTTGAGTGAGGGCTTTCCTCAGTCTGTGCAACTTAAAAGCTGAAAGTCAAATAGAAAGCTGCAGTCTTAAGTGTTTGGCAAACATAGTCTTCCAGCCTGTAGTCTGTTTATGCATTTTATAATGGTGTTGTTTATAATGAACAAAAGTTTTGTGTTGCTGAATTTATTTTCTTTTATGCTGATTGCTTAGATAAAACATAAACCATCTCCAGTATGTATGCTGAATGTCAAAAGAAAAAAGAAGAGCATAAAAAGCTAGGTCTATCCCTAAGTGGTGAATATATATTCTTGTATCTCTGATAGAAACATTGTTGTTATAGCTTTTGTGTTTAAGTCTATGACCCATCACAATTTAATTTTTGTACATGATGTGAGATAGTGGTTGAGGTTCATTTTTTCTCCATGAGTATCCAGTGGTTGAAATAGTTTTCATTCCACAATAGTATTTTTATTAAATATCAGTTGACTATGTAAGTGTAGGACTTTTTTGGATTTTTAAATATTATTGATAAATTATCTACCCTTATGGAATACCACACTAAATATTGAAAAGCATTGATCTACAGACTAAATTTATTATTGCATCAATCTAAATACTGAAAAGTGTATATGGAGATAACTTTTCTTCAGTGTCCCATGGAATCGCCTCAACTGAACTGTACTCTGGCCTCATGACATTGGCCTTCATGAAAGTGCAGTTATTTGAAACTTACTATTATATTTATTTTGGAAATGCTGAGGGCATTGTACTATTTCTCCTTTATAAGAAGTCACAGGAGAAATGTTTTACAAATGTCAATGCCAGAAGAGTATTATGTCTCCTCAGTAATCCATTACATTCATCTTATGGAGTCTTGACCACTGAGAAGATGGGAGATAATAATAGTCAATTTTATGCATCCACTTGACTAGACCATGTGATGCCCATGTATCTGGTTTAACATTCTTTCTGGGTACGTCTGTGAGGGTTTTGCCAGAAGACATGAACATTTGCATTGGTAGACAGGGTAAGTGGATTGTCTTTCCCAATGTAGTAGGGTCTTTTGCAGTCTATTGAAGGCCTGAATAGAAAAAAAAGGTGGAGAAAATGAGGATTTGATGACTGACTGACTGCTTGAGCTGGGACGTCAGTCTTCTCTTGTTCTTGGTGCTCCTAGTTCTCAGGCCTCCAAACTTGGACTGAAATCTTTACCATCAGCTCCCTGGCTCTCAAGTCTTTAAATAACACCATGAGGTTTCCTGGGCCTCCATCTTGCAGACTGCCGATTATGGAATTTCTAGCCTTCGTAATCACCTGAGTCAATGAACTTCTTCATATATCTATAGTTGGTTCTGTTTCTCTGGACAACCCTGACTACTTTATTGGTCAACTATAATAAGTTCATAGAAAACCTTATTGGATGTTCCTATTCTTTACATGGGGACTGTTCTTACTCTAGAGTACACCTTATTTTTTAAACTTCATTGTCAATTTTCTTTTAGTTTACCACACATGATATATTTATATTGTTGTATTACATATATTCATAGGCACTGCAAATTCAACTCCTGTTTGGAATGATTTAGAATTTAAATAAAACTTTACATTCAATGTGAATATGGAAATAAGTTTTACTATTGAGAACCATAGCACTTGCATTTGGTTTAAATTTATCACATATCTAAATAGTAGTATCTGTCTTTTCTCCTGCCACCTCATGAATTGATTAAGAGCTGGAGCAAGAGCTTGATAGGTTCATGTGTGGGTTCATGTCCAATTCACCATTTTTTCCTTGTCATCAGCACCTGGCTATGGTCTCTTCTTGCCTCCAGTGTGCAGATGAGCAGCATTTAAAGAAAAAAAAAAATGATATATGACCCTGGTCTTATACCATTAATTCTGAGAAGAATCACCAAAGTTTAAAGATGTTTAATGAGACCTCAAGGAAATTTACATTATGCTTTTTGTAAGAGGAGGAAGAAACAGCAAGATGAGCAGTAGTACCATTGAGACACATCAGGAAGTACCAGGGAGTTCATAGTGTCCCTGCTGTTTCCAACTTTGCCTGGCAGGAGGGGTGATACAGAGTGTAGTAAACATCATCTGTCTCCTGTCTCCCAACTCACATAGGGGACCAACATTCAGAAATAAGACATCTGACTCATATTCTCAGAAATATCAGCTACAGGATTGTTTCTAATGTAATGCCTATTTCTCTTTCAGGCACTACTGCTCTTTCTTTCATTTAAAAAGTTATTGATTATCTTCTGTGTTCTTGGCATTGCTCTATGGGTTGGGGGTGAAAACATAAATAAGATATGGATCCAGAGATGAAAGTGCCTGACTCTGAATAGCAGCAATCATCAGCCATCTTAATCCTTTCCTCCCTACTCTTTACCACTGCAGATCAGTCATTTTGCTTTTGATAACTACCAGTCATCTCAGGTACCAGACAGGTAAAAGGTGGTCCGTACAATGAAATGAAATGAATCTGATAGGTAAGTTTCCCCTGACTCTATAAAGAAAGAAATGCAAAGCCATGCAAGAAGAAAAAAATAGTTCATTGAATTAAAATCTGTCTTAAACCAAGGGAAACAAATTAAAGAAATAACTTCAAGCACAGATACATCAAAGAAACACCAAGGGGACAAAGGCAAGGTTTTCAGGCTCTGAAATCCAAGAAGAATATTCTTTCATATTACATTTATCTTAATTCCAATCAACAGAATAACGCAGTATGAATGAATACAATTAGAAATTTCCATGTACTATTCAATAATTGAGTAAGCTGGGTTGTCTATTCAGGCATTCACTGCCAATTGTTCTTAAGTGACAAAAATCCAAAGTTTGAGGAAGAATGTGCTGCAATGCCATAGATATTTTCAGCTGCAACCCATGCTTTCTGCTGCATCTCACCTCATCATCACTGGTGCATAGCAATTTCCTGGCTGCCATCTCAGGGTAGCTGGCTTGACAGAGATAAGTTATATTGGAATCTGTCAGAGATAGAGAACACAGTGCATCTCAATGGCAGCAACAAATCTAAAAGAAGAAAATACATGGAGTTATAGTAGCTATTTATCTCAAAATTTTACAGACCACCAAATCTAAAATTTTCCAGTGACAAAGGGAAGTGATTCTCTTTTACTAACTAGATTATTGAAAATGCTTTTGTTTGTAATTGATGCATCAAAATTTCTTCAGTGATATTTGAGTATTCTACTTTGTTTTGAGAGATTCAATTCTGATTGCTTGCAAATGAAAGAAAGAAAACTTAAAATAAAGTCCAATGATCTCACTTTTGCTTTTATTTCAAATACCAACTCAAACCAGAGTATCTCACTTTTTAAAAAGATGACTTCAACAAGACCAAACATATCATCACAGAAAAGAAACTTAAAATAGAACAAATACTTGGGATAATGAAAAGAATGAGTTATTGGTAACACAAAAGTATAAAAATACATGTGAAATTTGTTTAATATTTAACTATTTTATAACTTACTGGTTTTGGTGGAAAATAAAATTAAAAATATATAGAAAGAAGCTATCATCAGAAAGCAATTCAATACACATAGCCATATCACAAATTGTGGAAAAGAGCCTGCTATCTTCCCATCACTACCAACCCACTCACATACCTAGGGATTCAACAATTGGTATATGTAGAACAGCACAATAATGAACATTTTAAATATAAATAATACTACAAAAATGATAGTAGAAACATAAAGGAAAATAATCAGGCAACATCAAATTTTCCTCTGTCTATTCTTCATTCATACCTTTCCGTTCCTCCTTTAGGTTGGAACTATTCTTTGTAAAAGCATCTTGAGTAACAGATGAATCAGGAACAATGACATGAATATCAATATTAATATTTTCGTATTAATATTTGCCAAAAAATAGCAATGAATTATCTAAAGTTATACGGAGTCTTAGCAGAAGCAGAGAATACAACAATTGCTTGTTAACTTTAATAGCCAATCCAAAACAGAAAATTTCAAAACATTGTTATATCATAATGAAATGTCTTTGATTTCAGAGGATATTAACCAATCATGTGTCTCTAGTAGAAAACATTTCGAGTAATTTTTATGCACTGGTAGTGAAAAAATACCCTATGAGCCCAAGTGAAAGCAGTTTTCATTCCATTTTTCTGAGGAAAATTCAGGTAACCAAAATTAGAGCATATTTTCAAGTAGGGAAAGTAACAAAAACGAAAATAGTGCACCTTCTTGGTTGACTAATGGTATAATTTCATTAATTTGAAAGCATTAATTGCTAAACTACTATGTGCCAAGAACATTCCTAAGAACTGGAGATTTAACAATAAGCAAGATACTTTGCCGTCAAGTGATTTAGAGTGTAGTAAAAGGCACCGACGGGTACTTAGGAAACTACACTGAAAAATAAGGATGCTGCATACATAATGCTTCAGGAACACCGTGGAGGATCACACAATCAGAAGAGACTTCTCCTCAACCCTCACACTTAAGCTGAGACCTGAAGAAAGGAGAGTTAAGGTTAAAAAGAAGAAGAATCAGTCAATTTTCTCAGTTAACAAATGCCAAGCACCATGATCCTCAGAGACAATGTGCAAAATTAAAATAGAGTATATATAAATACTATTAGACGTGTCAGTGTTTCCATATATTCAATAATTGGGTACAGTGATACTGAGTATAGCATGTGTACTTCATGAAGTAGTTCATAGGTCTTAAAATAAAGATGATCATTGTGAATTGTGTCCACTTAGGCAGGATTTGTATTTCCCAGAATTCCCTACCCTGCACAGTTTTAAGTTAGAGTGCCAGAAAAAGACATTTTGTATGAGATTGAGATTTGGAAGGTAAAGTGAAGTCACGGCAGGCATATTCTTTCTTCAAGAGGAAGGACAGAGCAGAGTTCTGCATGTGTCATAGCTCCTGATCCTCCTCCTTGATCTGCTGGCTTCCTGTGTTGGCCTGGATCAGCAGCCAGGCCATAGCTCCTACAGTGCCTGGTAGTTTCCTTTCATCAGCTGCTTCACCTCCTGGGCCTGGAATGTGTTTTGCTTGAGGTGGCTGTCAAATTCTCTTTCCTGTTCATCCCTGTTATCAAAGTTGGAGGCTTGGAGGCAATCAGAAACCAGTGTGTGCTTCAGTCCTGCCTCAGAGGTCCCAGCTCATCCTTGTAGATTAGATTCCAGCTTACCCTTAACCCATCTGTACTTTACTACTATCCTTCCTTCTCAACTACTTGCCCAGATGACTTCAGCCTCTTGCATCAGACACAGAGCAGTAGCTTCATATAGACTGTTTATCCTGCTTTCTCAATTGCATAAGATCACATCATTGTAACTGGCTTCTCAACATATAAGATACACATAATATGGTTGAACTTTATTATATATGGTCTATATACAATGTAAATATATGGTTTATATGTAATATAGTATATTATATAATATATAAATATATAATATATATTTTATATATCATATAAAGAACAATATATGTGTGTGTAATGTGTATATTTTCTTCTTCTCTGATTCAAGTCTGAATGCTTTGATGATTGTTTATACATCCTGTATGATAAATATTAAAAAAGGATTATGGCATAATATTAAATTTTAAGCCTATATGAAAATTGATTAAATTTTAATTTCAATTAGGTTAAACATAAATGGATTAAAATTCACCCCAAATATGAATTGTGATTTTGTTTGGATTAGATTAGGACAATGTGTGAATTTTTGTCTTCTTTTATCCTTCAGTGTTTTCCAACTTTTAAAAAAATGAGTATGCATTAAATTTATCATTTAGATCAGCAATTAAAATATAAACTTGCTTTTGTGACAATAAATCTTTAGAAGAAAAAAAAACCAGTCACCTAAACTGTGTGATTTTTAGGGTCCTCTTTAATGAGATAAATGCATCCTGGGGACTTCCTAAATGCTGATATTAAAAAAACATAGGAGTAAAAAGGTTGTAAACAATTAGAGCTTACATTTTCAATATGTTCTGCTAAGGATTAGCCACCAAACTTCATGGAATCTAATTTGAAAAACTGGGTCATATTCCTTCACATAATTTTATATCTTTTTCTGTGACAAAAGTACAGATATGAGAGACTTTTAGGCAAATTCGTTAAAACTGTATATTAAAAAATATAAATTAAAGCTCCTTGTAAATACATACACATTTATCTTATGTCATATACTGGCAAACACACATGCATTCAAAGAAATTTCTACTTCCATATTTAATTCCAAATTTTGAATTCATGTAATAACCACTTAAAAAGCATACACATATACCCACAATTTTTGATCTTTAAGATCGGTATTTTATTTAAATAATGATCCTAGCCTTTTAAATCCTTTATATGTTTCTAGCATGTCATCATTTAGAAAGAATCTCCATGAAATCATGAGTCAGATATTTTTGTTTTTCAATTGTTGAAGACACTAAGGCCCAAAGGATTAAAGAATGAGGTTTGGGTCCTCATCTTACTTTATTGCCATCATTATTGACTTTTTAAAACATCACCACCTGATAATTTTCAAAATGAGCTTCCTTGACACCTTAAAAACTAGAGTAGGCATTTAAAAGCATCCATGAACAGTCAAACATCTGGCAACATATTAGTTTTATGCAATAAGACAAACCAATTCTTATAGTTATTTAATACATAGGCATAAATTATTCAACATTTTGAATGACAAAAGAATTGGGATTTAAGTCTTTGTAAATCAAAAAATTATATATAAGTATCCTTAGAAAATGTAGACAGTAAAAACACTTAACTTTCTATCACATTATGATTATATAACATACACAAAATGATTTAATTATATTTTATCAAATAATTACTTTTTCAAATAGTCATTAGCATATTACGCTGTTAGTTTTAGTGAGAGAGTTTGGGAATATTCTTTTTAGGGAATGACCAGGATACCTTTGTATGAGTAAGATACATCAACATCACAGTATGTCAATTTTTTCCATTTAGTCACCTGGTGCAGGGGTCAGTCCATGGGCCAAATCCAGCCTCCTGCCTGTGTTTGTGTGGTAGATGAGCTAAGAATTTTTTTTCAAATGGTTGAAAAATCATTTTAAAAGAATATTTATGACACATGAAAGTTATATGATATTAAAAATTCAATATCCCTAAGTAAAGTTTTATTGAGACACAGCCCTATTCCTTTTAACACATTGTTTCTCATAGGAACAATGTAGGACAGAGTAACAGCTTCTCCAACTCACAAGGTTCTTCTGTAGTTAAGTGACAAATGTAAACTAGACATAAAATTGCTGTATTTAGTATTTCTGATAAATTCAAAAGTACTTTGTTGCACGGGAAAAAAAAAACATTTCCACAAGACTGTTATTCTCATGTGGAGGGGAAAAATACTTATTCACATATAATATATTTTACTTAGGTGGTTAATCTTGAGGGTAAAGTGATATGTTTTTATTGTGATGCTAAATTGGATCCACTAGGCTTCCCATTCCTTTCAAATATTTGGAAATCTTTCTTTTCTACAGACTTGAAATAATATGATATTTCCTTCCTACTCCAGCTTGTGACCCAGGTAAGATTGAAACGGTGACACATTCTGAAGGTTCCTTCAGAATGCATGCCTCAGGTAAAGCATGCCAAAGAAAAAGAAATAGAAAGAAATGAAAATCAATGATAAGAAAATTATCCCTTTTGTAAAGTGCTGCGTGGACTGAAAACAACTATAAGTGCTTGGAACTGTGGTCATGACAACCAGTAAAGTCAACATTAGTCAATGATACCAGTTTGAAATTGTATCACTACTGAGCTGAAATAAAATGCTAAATTTGATGAGTTCCTTTTTTCCATATATCAACAGTTATTTATTTATAATTCATTGCTATAGCTATTGTGCTTGTGGTTCCTCCCACAGCATGACTTTACAGAAGGTTCCAGAGCAAACAATTACAAGTGGGTCAAAATCTTATGTAAGTGCTTGGATTTTATTAACAATGATTTAACAATTAATACTCACAATTTATAACCCTTATTAGCATCGGGAAAATTTAAGCAAAGATGTAAGGAAATGGACATTTTGAGTCTTTTCCTTATTGGTCTAAAGTTCATTAATAATAAGCAACTGCAATTGTGCTTGTACTGATACTTTTATTTACAATTTAAAGATTGTTTTACATTTTTATTTTTTAGAGACAGAGTCTTGCTCTTTTGCCCAGCTAGAGTGCAGTGGTGTGATCTTAGCTCACTGCAGCCTTAAACTCCTGCCTCAGTCTCCTGAGTAGTCACAGGCACATGCCACCATTCCTGGTAATTTTTAAAATTTTAGTAGAGACAGGGTCTCGTTGTGTTGTCCAGGCTGGTCTCAAACTCCTGGCCTCAAGCAATCTTCCTACCTCAACCTCCCAAAATACTGGGACTACAGGTATGAGCCCCTGCACTCAGCCCCATTTATTTTTTAAATGATGGTAAATGTGTTTATGGATGATTGCCAATTCATCACAATATGTTTTTAAACACAATATGGTGATAAATTATGACTTAGTTTTAAATTTCTGCCAATAATAGGCAGATTGTCTTAAGCAGTTTTTAAATGGTTAAAATTGACAATAGGTGCTAAGATTTATAGCTATATTTTTGCAAGCTTACTATCTACTACACACTGTTAAGCATTTAATTTTCATTATCTCATTTATAACTTAAACAACCTTACAATCTAGGTACCATTATTATTCCCATTCTACATATGATAAAACAGAGCCTCACGGAAGCAAGTTCAGTTTAATACTCTAATGCGTATTAGAGGGAAAGTAATTAATAGATATTAGAGTCAAGATTGAAATTTGTGCTTGCCTGACCACCAAAATTGCATTTATCTACCATTATGCCATCCTGCTTCTCATGCACGGAGAAAAACAAGTTAGAAAAAAATCTATGTAATAAATCTATGGCATAGATTTATTTTACTATTTGTCTGTATATTCATAAATATCACCAATAGTTACAAGTCTGGCAGGGTGAGATGTTTGTGTGAAAAGAAGAGGGGCTTTGGAATGAGGCTCACCAGGTTTTGATCCTATAATCCTCAGCTTGTGGCCCATTTACCCGTATGAGGGAAATCCTCATCATTTACCAGGTGTTGTAAATTATGATACTTGCCCTCTGTAATGCCCACTTACTCCTCCATAAAATAGAGGTCATGTAACTACCTTGAGGGTTTTTGTGTAAAATAAAATGATGTATGCACAGTAGCTAGCAAAAATAGGCACAAAGTAATTATTTTTCCTTCTGTTTTTATGTTTTCTACGGTGCATAACTTTCTTTCTGTGGAAAGGCTGAACTCATGTCTCAATCATCCCTAAATCCCTAAATATGAATGACTCGGGTCCAACCTTAAATTTGGTATACTTTTTTGATATTTATCTCACGTTCACTAAGCACATAGTAAAATTAAGTTTTCATTATTAAAAAATCACGAAAAAATTGACCTGAAAATACTTTCAAGTGGTAAAGCACAGCCCAGCTCATCTGGATGTTTACTACAATCAGTAACAATTTCAGCAAAGGAAATCTTGAGGGAAAGAAACTCAGTGCAAGGACCTAAGGGCAAACTGATGTGCCAGACACACAGGGGAGTGGAAGGTAGGAAGAGTCAATACAATCCTCAAAGAACTGCTCAAAATCAGCCCAGGGAAGAACACATACCTCTCCCACGCATTTCTGATGTTGAAGCATCTCCTGTCCTGTATTGATATGTTACTTTCCTGGATCTTGGAGTGGGAAGAATACCCTGATAACTTTCAATGCCCTATGGGTGCCTGCACTCAAAATGAAAAACAAAATCTGAAATATTTCATATCAAGTTGATAATGGTAGTCAACTGTTTCACTGTCAAATGTAGTATTAGATCCGGGAAATATTAAGGTTTACAACATAGCAAACAAATAGCAGTGTTGGAATTGATTGATCTTTAAATAATTATTTGAAATACTAAAAAAGGGACTATGCAAAGGTATAATGCTAATATGAAAAAGGTAGATTTCAACATCAATTGTATTTTTAAAGATTTAAAATTGATCAGGGCATTCTGATTAATGTTGACAATGTTCAGATACTGGCCTTTACAACATCATATATTCCAAACCAAGTAAATAATTTGATTTTGTTAACATTTTCATGGTGAAAGACACTTAAATATTCTAAGAAATAAAGTCAATATTACTTATAAAAATGGTTAGATTTCCTGAAATCTCCTTGGTTTTGTATTACAAATCCTTAGCTTTTTGGGAGGCCAAGGTGGGCAAATCATGAGGTCAGGAGTTCAAGACCAGCCTGGCCAACATGGTGAAACCCAGTCTCTACTAAAAATACAAAAAATTAGCTGGACGTGGTGGTGGGCACCTGTAATCCCAGCTACTTGGGAGGCTGAGGCAAGAGGACCTCTTTAACACAGGAAGCGGAGATTAAAGTAAGTGGAGATCGCACCACTGCATTCCAGCCCAGGCAGTAAGCCGAGAATGCACCACTGCATTCCAGCCCAGGCAACAGTATGAGACTCTGTCTCAAAAAAAATAAAAAGAAAAAAAGAAAAAAGAAAAAAATAATAATCCTTACTTTTATTTTAAAATTTTTTATCTCAGAAGGTATTTAAAATAAGTATTTATGACTTATTGGCTTTTTTAATTATAATGTCTTAAAAGAAAGAAAGGAGGGGTCAGGACCAAGAAGGTTGATTAGAAGCAGCTACCTTGTGTGGCACTCAGGAGAAGAATGAAAGGGGCAGGTAAATACAGCATCTTTAACTGAAATATACAGGTACTCACATTGGAACTGATCAGGGAAACAACTCAATCCATGTACAACAGGGAAAAGCAGGGCAGGGCGCCTGCCCACTCAGGAGTGACACTGAGCCAAAGGAACCCCTACCCCTAACAAAAGGAAGTTGTGGGCAGAAACCCTACAAGTCAGAAGAGATTGGGGGCCAACATTCAATATTCTTAAAGAAAAGAAATTCCAACTAAGAGTTTCATATTCAGACAAACTAAGTTTCATTAGCAAAGGAGAAATAAGGTCCTCAAGCAAATGCTGAGGAAATTTGTTACCACCAGCCCTGCCTTACAAGAGTTCCTGAAGGAAGCACTAAATACAGAAAGAAAAAACTATTACCAGCCACTGCATAAATACACTGAAGTACACAGACCAGTGACACTATGTAGCACCCACATAAACAGGTCTGTAAAATAACCAGCTAGCATTATGATGACAGGATCAAATCCACAAATAGAAATACTAACATTAAATGTAAATGGGCTAAATGCCCAATTAAAAGACATAGAGAGGCAAGCCGGATAAAGAATCATGACCCATTGGTATGCTATCTTTAAGAGATGCAGCTCACATTGCAAAGACACACATAGGCTCAAAATAAAGGGATGGAGGAAAATTTACCAGGCAAATGAAAAACCAAAAAAAGCAGGGGTTGCAATCCTAGTTTCTGGCAAAACAGACTTTAAACTAACAAAAAAATAGGACAAAGGGGCACTACATAATGGTAAAAGGTTCAATTCAAAGAAAAGATCTAACTATCCTAAATATATATGCATCCAATATAGGAACACTCAGATTTATAAAGCAAGTTCTTAGAGACCTTCAGAGACTTAGACTTCCACACAATAATAGTAGGAGACTGTATTAGTCGGTTTTCACACTGCTATAAAGATACTACCTGAGGTTGGGTAATTTATAGAGAAAGGAGGTTTATTGACTCACAGTTCCGCATGGCTAGGGAAGTCTCAGGAAAATTACAATCATGGCAGAAGGTAAATGGGAAGCAAGGCACATTTTACATGGTGGCAGGAGAGACAGGAGAAATGCTAGACTTTAACTGAACAACCAGATCTTGTCAGAATACCCTCACTATCATGAGAACATCATGAGGAAAACTTCCTCTCTCATCCAATCACCTCCCACCAGGTCCCTCTCTCAACATGTGGGGATTACAATTTGAGATGAGATTTGGGTGGGGACACAGAGCCAAGTCATATCATTCTGCCCCTGGCCCCTCCCAAATCTCATGTCCTTTTCACATTTCCAAATCAATAATGCCTTCTCAGTAGTTCCCCAAAGTCTTAACTCATTCCATCATTAACTTAAAAGTCTTAAGTCCAAACTCTCATCTGAGACAAGTCAAGTCTCTTCTGTCTATGAGTCTGTAAAGTCAAAAGCAAGTTAGTTACTTCCAAGATACAGTGGGGGTACAGGCAATGGGTAAATCTTTCCATTCCAAATGGTAGAAATTGGCCCCCCAAAAAAGGGGATCACAGGCCCCACAGAAGTCTGAAATCCTGCTGGGTAGTCATTAAATCTTAAAGCTTCAAAATTTCCTTAGACTCCATGTCTCACATCCAGGGTACACTGATGCAAGTGAGTAGGCTTCTTGGGCAGCTCTGCCCCTGTGGCTTAGCAGGGTATACACACAGCAGCTGCTTCAGTGTGCTGAAGTTGAGTGCCTGTGGCTTTTCCAGGCGCACAGTGAAAGTTGTTGGATCTACAATTCTGAGGTCTGGAAGATGGTGGCCCTCTTCTCACAGCTCCATTAGGCAGTGCCCCAGTGGAGACTTTGTGTGGGGATTCTGACCCCACATTTCCCTTCCACGGTGTCCTAGCAGAGGTTCTACAAGGGGGCTCCACCCCTGCAGCAGACTTCTTTCTGGATATCAGGACATTTCCATACATCCTCTGAAATCTAGGCAGAAGTTTCCCAAAACTCAACTATTGTCTTCTGCATACCTGCAGACCCAACACCATGTGGAAGCCACTGAGGCTTGGGGTCTGCACTCTTCAAAGCAATGACCTGGGCTGTACATTGGCCCCTTTTAGCCAAGGCTGGAGCTGAAGTAGCTAGGATGCAGGGCACCAAGTCCCTAAGCTGCACAGAGCAGTGAGACTGTGGGCCCAGTCCATGAAACTATTTTTCTCTCTTAGGCCTCTAAGTCTGTGATGGAAGGGGCTGCCTTAAAGATCTCTGATATTCCCTAGAGACATTTTCCCCATTATCTTGGCTATTACCATTTGACTCCTCATTGCTTGTGCAAATTTCTGCAACCAGCTTGAATTTCTCCCCAGAATACAGGTTTTTCTTTTTGACCACATAGTCAAGCTGAAAATTTTCCAAACTTTCATGATCTGCTTGCTTTTAAACTTAAGTTCCAATTTTAAACCATCTCTCTCAAGTTCAAAATTCAACAGCTAGGATAGGGGCAAAATGCCATCAGTCTCTTTGCTAAAGCATAGCAATAATGACCTTTGTTCCAGTTCCCAATAAGTTCCGTATCTCCATCTGAGACCACCTCAGCCTGGACTTCATTGTCCATATCATTATTAGCATTTTGGTCAAAGCCGTTCAACAAGGTTCTACAAAGTTCCAAACTTTCCCTCTTCTTTCTATCTTCTTCTGAGCCCTCCAAACTATTCCAACCACTGAATGTTACCCAGTTTCAAAGTTGCTTCCACATTTTCAGGTTATCCTTATAGCAGTGTCCCATAATCTTGGTACCAATTGTCTGTATTAATTCATTATTATACTGCTATAAAAATATTATCTGAGACTGACTAATTTATAAAGAAAGGAGGTTTAATTGAGTCACAGTTCCACATGGCTTGGGAGGCCTCAGGAAAATTACAGTAATGGCAGAAGGTGACTGGGAAGCAAGGCACGTTTTATATGGTGGCAGGAGAGAGTGCAAAGGGGGAACTGCCACTTTTAAAATCATCAGATCTCATGAGAACTCCCACACTATTATGAGAAAGCATGGGGGAAACTGCCCTCATGATCCAGTCACCTCCCACTAAGTTCTTCCCTTGACATGTGGAGATTACAATTCGAGATAAAATTTGAAAGGGGAAACAGTCAAACCATATCAGAGACTTTAACACCCTACTGATAATATTAGATCATCAAGACAGAAAATTAACAAATACACTTCAGGACCTGAACTTGGCTCTGGATCACGTGTACCTGATAGATATCTACAGAAACTTCCACACTAAAACAAAGAACATACATTCTTCTTGTTGCCACATGGCATTTACTCTAAATTCGATCACAGAATCAGAAGTAAAACACTCCTTGGCAAATGCAAAAGAACTGAAATAATAACAAACAGCCTCTTGAACCACAGCACAACCAAATTAGAACTCAAGATTAAGAAATTAACTCAAAATGTTAGAACTACATGGAAATTGAACAACCTGCTCCTAAATGACTTTTGGGTAAATAATGAAATTAAGGCAGAATGAAATTCTTTGAAACTAATGAGAACAAAGAGGCAATGTACCAGAATATCTGGGACACAGCTAACATAGTATTAAGAGGAAAATTTATTACACTAAATGCCCACATCGAAAAGCTAGAAATATCTCAAGTTAACAACCTAACATTACAACTAAAAGGACTAGAGAACAAAGAGCAAGAAAACCCCAAAGCTAGCAGAAGACAAGAAATAACCAAGATCAGAACTGAACTGAAGGAGATAGACACACAAACAGCCCTTCAAAAGTTCAATGAATCCAGGAGCTGGTTTTTGAAAAAATTAATAAAATAGACTGCTGGCTAGACTAGCAAAAGAAGAAAAGAGAGAAGCTCCAAATAAACATAATCAGAAATAATGAGGGAGATATTACTATTGACCCTACAGAAATACAACCAACCATCAGATAATATTATAAACATTGCTATGTACATAAACTAGAAAATCTAGAAGAAATTGATAAATACCTGGACACATACACCCTCCCAAGACTGAATTAGGAAGAAATTGAATGCCGGAATAGACAAATGATGAGTTCTAAAATTGAGGCAGTAAAATAGTCTACCAACCAAAAAAAGCCCAGGACCAGACAGATTCACAGCTGAATTCCACCAGAGGTACAAAGAAGAGCTGATAGCATTCCTACTGAAACTGTTCCAACAATTTCAGTAGAAGGGACTCCTCCCTAGCTCATTCTATGAGGCGAGCATCATCCTGATACTAAAACCTGGCAGAGATACAACAAAAAAAGAAAACCTCAGGTTTCATCAATATCCTTGATGAATATCAATGCAAAAATCCTCAGCAAAATACTGGCGAACCAAATCCAGCAACACATCAAAAGCTTATCCATTGCAATCAAGTAGGCTTCATCCCCAGAATGCCATGTTGGTTCAAAATATGCAAATCAACAAATGTGATTCATCACATAAACAGAACTAAAGACAAAAACCACATGATTATCTCAATAGATACAGAAAAGACCTTTGATAAGATTCAACATCCCTTAATGTTAAGAACTCTCAATGAACTAGGTATTGAAGGAACATACCTCAAAATAATGAGCCATATATGACAAACCCACAGCCAATATCATACTGAATGGGCAAAAGCTAGAAACATTCTCCTTGAAAACCAGCACAAGGCAAGGATGTCCTCTCTCACCACTCCTATTCAAAATAGTATTGGAAGTTCTGGCCAAGGAAATTATGCAAGAGAAAGAAATAAAGGGTATTCAATTAGGAAGTGAGGAAGTAGACTTATCTTTGTTTGAAGATGACATAATCCTGTATCTAAAAAACCCCATCATCTCACCTCAAAAGCTTTTTAAGCTTATAAGCAACTTCAAAATGTCTCAGGATACAAAATCAATGTATAAAAATCACCAGCATTTTCTTATACACCAATATCAGGCAAGCTAAGAGCCAAATCACAAATGTATTCCCATTCATGACTGCCACAAAAAGAATGAAATACCTAGGAACACGGGAAGTGAAACACTTATTCAAGGAGAACTATAAACCACTGCTAAAAGAAATCAGAAATGACACAAACAAGTGGAGAATCATTCCATGCTCATGGGTAGGAAGAATCACTATCATTAAAATGGCCATACTGCCCAAAGCAATGTATAGATTCAATGGTATTCCTATCGAACTACCAATGACATTCTTCACAGAACTAGAAAAAAACTATTTTAAAATTCATGTAGAACCAACATAGAGCACAAATGGCAAAGGCAATTCTAAGCAAAATGATTAAAGCCAGAGGCATCACACTACCTGATTTCAAACTATACTACAGGGCTAAAATAATCAAAACAGCATGGTATTCATGCAAGAACAGACAAACAGACCAATGGAGTCGAATAGAATACACAACCCAGAAATAAGACCACACACTTACAACCATCTGCTCTTTGACAAACCTGACAAAAACAAGTAACAGGGAAAGGATTCTCTGTTTCATATATGGTGCTAGGAGAACTGGCTAGTCATATGGAGAAAATTGAAACTGGACCCCTTCCTTACACCATATACAAAAATCAACTCAAGATGCATTCAAGATTTAAATGTAAGACCCAAAACTATAAAAACCCTAGAAGAAAATATAGGCAATAGCATTCACGAGATAGGCACTGGCAAAGATTTCATGATAAAGATGCCAAAGGCAAGTGCAACAAAAGCAAAATTTGACAAATGAGATGTAATTAAACTAAAGAGCTTCTGAAGAGCAAAAGAAACTGTCAAGAGAGTGAAAAGACAACCTATAGAATGGGAGAAAATTTTTGCAATCCATCCATCTGACAAAGGTCCAATGTCCAGAATCTACAAAGCAACTTAAACTAATTTTTTAAAAAAGACCTCATTAAAAAGTGGATAAAGGTGATGAACAGATACTTTTCAAAAGAAGACATATATGTGGCCAAAAAACATATGAAGAAAAAACTCAGCATCACTGATCATTGGAGAAATGCAAATCAAAATCACAATGAGATACCATCTTACACCAGTCAGAAAGACTTTTATTAAAAAGTCATAAATAACAGATGCTGGTTAGGTTGTGGAGAAAATGGAACACTTTTACACTTTTGGTGGAAGTATAAATTAGTTCAATCAGTGTGGCAATTCCTCAAAGACCTAGAGACAGGAATATCATTCAACCCAGAAATCCCATTACTAGGTATATACCCAGAGGAATATAAACCATTCTATTACAAAGACACATGCATGTGTATGTTCATTGCAGCACTATTCACAATAGCAAAGGCATGGAATCAGCCTAGATCCCCATCAGTGATAGCATGGATAAAGACAATGTGGTACACATATATCATGGAATATTATATAGCTATAAAAAGGAATGAGATCATGTCTTTTTCAGGGACATGAATGGAGCTGGAGGCCATTATCCTTAGCCATCTAGTGCAGGAACAGAAAACCAAATGCCACACATTCTCATTTATAAGTGGGAGCTAAATTATGAGAACACATGGATATATGGTGGGGAACAACACACACTGAGGCTATTGAAGAGTGGGGGAAGGAGGAAGAGGATCAGTAAGAATAGTTAGTGGATTCTGGGCTTAATACCTGAGTGATGGGATAATCTGTGCAGCAAAGCACCATGGCACAGTTTTACCTGTGTAACAGACTTGCACATCCTGCACATGTACACCCGAACTTAAAATAAAAGTTGGAAACAAAAAAATAGAAAGAGAAAGAAAATACATTCTAAATCCTATATGTGTATACTTGACAGTATACATATATATATAAATATATACAATGAAAGGGGAAACATTCCAAATTATATGTATATGTGTATGTTATAGGTATACACACATATTTTATACATAGTTATATACATGTGTGCATATCTGCATGTATATGTGTGTACAGATACATAGGTTTTCTGATGGGATAAATTTGTAATTAAATATTGTGAGAGAAAGAAACAGTCATTCGTTAACTAAAATTATAAAATTTATTAGCTTTATGATTATTTTGTATCTTTTTTATATTTACAAAGTAGATGTAAGCAATCTACTAACAAAAAAGACCATAGGATCCTCTGAAAATTGTACAGACTTTAGAATTAAACAAACTGGGTCATACTGCCTTCTTTAACATCTGTGAACCTGACCTTGACCATGTTACTTGACTTATTCCCTTTCCCTCTCTTTTTTTTCCTTCTCCTATCCTCTTTCTCTCTCATGTAAAATTCTTTGAAGAGAAAATGAGACAAGGTTTATGAAATGCCTAGCACACAAAAGGCACCAAATGTTTATAAAAATTATGTGTTCTCAAATTTTAATGTGTACAATAAACTGGAGATCCCGTTATGCAGGGTTTTTTTTTTTTTTCAGAAGATCTGAAATAAAGTCTGAGTTGTTGAATTTATATATATATATGGGGGTGCTTTTTCCCTAGGACCCTTGATGAAGCTAGAAAAGGAGATGGAAAGACAAAGGCAAGGAAGCAAAACATAGAGTTTGACATTCCTTAACCAGAGGAAAAGGTAGGTGAATGATAGATGAAGCAAAGACAGAGATTACAGATTTATATCATAACATATCAGTAACTATATTGAACATAAAGGTATGAAATGTCCCAAATTAAAACAAAGTATTTGTCATATTGATACAATAATAAAACTCAGCCTTACGTTACTCATAAGAAGGCTGGCAAGGATATGAGTGATGGAAACTCTCCTACCCTGTAATAGGAGTGTAAAGTTAAACAACCAATGCTGCAATATGGTTTGGTATTGTGTTTTAAAACTGAATCTAAACCTGCAACGTGACGCAGCAATTCCCATTTCCTAGTATATACCAACAAAAATGTGAGTATACACTTATTATTACAGCCAAACACTAGGGAAAAACAGACTATAATATTAGAAATCATTATCATGTGTACCTTGGAGATGGTTAAATGAGAATACTTTCTTCATGATGAATTATTGAGATGTATATTCATGGTGTTTTCTTTTCCTACGTGTCTGTTATTCTTCAATGAAACAACTTCAGAAATAGAGCATAATGATTAAACTGATGGCTTTATCAAATAATGCAGAAATAAGGTAAAAATAGTATTGGTGAATCAGGGCCTATATTTTGAGGTGCCTGGTGGGAGTGGGGGTGGTGATCTTTATTTGTTTTATTTCATTTCTTTTGTTTCCACAACAGAGACTCTCTTGCCCAAATCAACATAACACATATGGACAAGAGTTAAATTGCATTAAAAGTGTGGAGGATGGCTCTGTGCAGCTATGCTTTGTTTGTTTAGAGCTACATGACCTTTGGAGGAATGAAGTGATGAGCTATATCTCATTAGTAGTACACTAAAACCAAGAGAGCTAAAGAGGCTAGACAATTATTACCAATGAGTATACACCTGGTCAGTGGTATTATACACATTGTGTGTGTCTAGCACATTGAAAAGCTACATACGAGGCTGGCCCCATGTTACAGGAACACCTGTAAAGCAAGCTTTGCAAGGAGAAATATTTTCACATGAGCACTTAAAATGAGAACTCATGTATACTTAAATTTTGGCATGAATAACTAAATCACATACTTTAAAAGTTAAATCATTTTATTTTATTGAAAAGTTACTTTTAACTATCTGTTTTAAAAAGCAGATCTTTTTCCTACAGAAATATTTTAACTCCTCTTTTACAGAAATAGGCATGTCACTTTTATTTTAAATATGTATCTGTTCCCATAGCATTCCACAAAAAGCCAGACTTACAGATGCTCTTAATAAATCTTAAATGGCTATTTCACTACTGAAAACCATTAAAATGTTCACTCCTTAAAACAGANAAAAAGTTAAATCATTTTATTTTATTGAAAAAGTTACTTTTAACTATCTGTTTTAAAAAGCAGATCTTTTTCCTACAGAAATATTTTAACTCCTCTTTTACAGAAATAGGCATGTCACTTTTATTTTAAATATGTATCTGTTCCCATAGCATTCCACAAAAAGCCAGACTTACAGATGCTCTTAATAAATCTTAAATGGCTATTTCACTACTGAAAACCATTAAAATGTTCACTCCTTAAAACAGAAAACAGAAAAAAAAAAAAAAAAAAAGCTGTGAAATCTGTGACCACTAATAAGGATCTCATCAACAGTCATTTTAGAGTTAGCACAAATCTTTGAGTTAAGAAGTTACATGTGCAGAGTGGCCCAATGTTTACCCAAAGTCAGAACTTCCTGGTCTTCTGCTTCTCATGTCACCCCAGTTAAGAAATGTACATTGGTTTTAAAACACTGTAGGTCATGGATTCAATTCTCTGGGTTTAAACTATTAATCAAATAGTTACTTCGGTCTTGGGAAAAACATTTAACTTTATATCTTTGGATTCTTTCACCTTTAAAATAAAAAATATATATCTCAAAATTCATTGCAAAATGTAAATAAGAGAATTCATAAAAAGTGCTTAATACAGAGTCTGGCACTTAGTAAATGCTAAATAAAATGTTGACTGCTATTATGCTTTAATTATCTTATCTTTCTCTATGGATTGTTATTTTGTGGCAGGTTCAGTTCACCAAAATTGGTGTTTTATTCTGCACTTGTAGATTAACAAAATCTTTGAATATTTTTCCTGAATTGGATAGTTCAACTTATCAGCTAAGATACATATCAGTTGTTTGGCTGATAAGCAAATCAATATTTCCATAAACTGCACATTCTGATAAAATGAGCACTGTGTTACAGAGTTTGCCTTCATTTATTCATTATCAATAAATTATTACCATAAATGACAAGGAATTTAGGAATAAAAATAGCATCAATTATATTCCAAAGGATCTTGCAATCTAGAGGGAGAATCAAAATGTTGAACTGAATTAATGGGGGTTGTATGATGATCCAAACTGATTCAAAAACTATAAACAGTGTCTGATGAGTCTCCCATTTTATGGCTGAAGAAAGAGAATCTAAAAGTAAAACACATTATTTACAAAAACCCTCTCGATCCTTCTGTAAAATCCAGGTCCCTCTGCTTCTGATTGCCAAAACTCTCCTCCTGACTTGTTTTTTTGGTTTTTGCAACTACCTCAAGCCTACATCCTACTTTGGAGCTATGGTATAGACAGCATTTGCTACTTTTGCTTATGCGGCATCTATTTCTCTTACTTTCTGGCAATGGATTCCATTATAATGTAAAAGTAGAAACGTAAATTGCCTAAAAATGTAGTCAGAAAAGGAAGCCAACTAAAGTGACTCAGTTTCCAAAGTATAATTGGAACTTCTATATTAATTATTTTTTATGTTCATAGAATATTTTACTGTGGTAAAGTATACATAATATGTACTACCTTAATCACTTAAGTGCACAGTTTTGTGGCAAGAAGTATGTTTACATTGTTGTGCAACCATTACCACTTAGTAACTTTTTTATCTTCACCAGTGAAAACTCTGTACCCATTAAACAGTAGTTTCCTATTCCTTCCCTTTCCCTCAAGCATTCTACATTCTGCATTCTGTCTCTATGAATTTGATTACTCTAGGTACCTGATATAACTGGAGTATTACAGTAAGTGTCCTTTTGTGACTGGCTTATTTTACTTAGGATGTCTTCAAGGTTCACCCACGTTGTAAGCATCTGTCATAATTTACTTACTTTTAAAGACTGAATATTGTATATACATCACATTTTGTTCCACTGTATACACATTACATTTTGTTTTTCCATTCATCTGTCAATGAACACTTGGGCTGCTTTCACATTTCGGTTATTGTGGATAATGCTGCTATGAACCTTGGTCTACAAATATCTGTTTGAATCTCTGCTTGTATTTATTTTGAGCATACAGCGAGAGGTAGAATTGCTAGATAATGTGGTAATTACCAATCCATTTTCCACAGTGACTGTATCATTTTATATTATCCCCAGCAATGTGCAAAGGTTCCAATTTCTCCCCATCCTCACCAACATTTGTTTTTTCTTCTTTTTTTTACAATAACCATCCTAACGGGTATCAAATAAAATATTTTCAGCGAAGGCAGAGAGACAGTATAATTTTTACATCAGATATGTAGATATAGAATATACATGCATGATGACATAAATATAACAAAAATCAGTAAACCTACTTACTACTTTATATTACATGCTAATGTTTTGACATGTTTATGATTTATGTTTGGTTGCTACTGTTATTTTATAGATTTGATCTTATTTTTCATTAAAGTTATAAAATAGAGTCATAGTCCCTTTCTTATTTCATGGAATGCAAGAACAAGAAGGACCTTCAAATTTATCTCTTGCTAATCCAATATGCTCACCTTACAAATCTGTGTTTCTTAAATACCTGGGACAAGAAAAGATAGCAGCAAAAAGAGGCTTCTTAGTCTTCTCCTTGGGGCTTTTGCTATTCACCGTGACTGCCTCTGAACATTCACAACACATAATTAAGTACAGATGGAGGTATGTAGGTTTGAGAATAAAGAAAACAAATCTAATTTTGTTCACACGTTACTTCACAAATATTTCTATTAACAGAAAGAAAAACTTAATGTGTAATGAGATCTTTACCTTCATGGAACACACAGGCATAAACCTGACATTTGGAATGCCTGCAGCTGTGCAGAAGTTCAAGGAGGTAATGCACATCCAATTGGCTTGAAAGGTTTCTATTAAAATACTGACTGGACTCATCTATAAGGCTGTGGCTATAACAGAAGTAATAGTAAGATTCCTAAGATAAATGCCATTATAACACAGATTTTAGTTCATAAATTCCCAACTCTTTTTAAGACCACCCCCCAAAGGCTGTCCTTCATTTTCTCACTGAATTCACTGCAGTGACACTAAACCACCCTGTTCATCTATCACCTGTCTCACCACTGATGTGATAAATCTCCACTTCCCTTCTGAGACTTTGACACATGCTGGTCCTCCCTCTTCTGCAATTATAATGTTCTCTGGGCCTCTTATGATTAGAATTTCTGATTATGCCAAATCTAAATCTGTGCAGCAAAACCCACATAACAACATACTAACTGCTTTTAACCTCATTATAAATGGGACCTGCTTTAAGAAATGACTTTAAATGGGCCTCATCTTGGAAAGGCAATGCCACATTCTTTTGATGTTGACAACACACTGTTCCCTTTCCAGACCAGATAATGCCCATTTATGTTAAAAAGTTGTTTTAACCCCAGAAAGGCAGCCTTGTCTTTGAAATGCTGTTTGCCTTGAAATCGAAAAGGCTTCATAAAGCTTCCCTAGGGTTATTCTATATGTGTCTTGATTCAAAAATACTAAATATGGTGATTATAGCAATCCAGATTCAAAATTTAGAGATTGAGTAAAAATGTGGTTTTCTACAGGGAAATAATGTCAACTTGAAATATAAGTTATTTGTTTCTTACATTTTATGAGAAAAACAAAGGTTACCTTGGTCTTGAGGACCTAAGGACACGTGCTGGTAACAAGGCAGATAAAAGAATAGAGGAGAATGGGATGTTTGGCCTCAAAATGATAATAGTTTCCCCCAAGTACTATCAGTTTTTATTTATTTGAATTTTTTATATAATTTGTTTGTATGACTGCTGTCTGCTCTATTACATTTTTTAACAGAAATATTTCCCCTTAACTAATGCAAATATCCTAGAGAAAAAAACAAATGATAATGCTAGTGTGCATCGTGCCAGAGTTCTACAAAGTACATTTGTGACTCATGTTTAAACCAGCGTTAAGACTGAATATAGATACTCTAACTGACTTGATTGCAATCCATATTCAGAAGTACTTTTAAAGTATTACATTGCTAAATAAATGATAATTTTAAAAAGAAACATCTTTTAATTTCTTGAAGAGATCAAGTTGCTTTACTTAAACAAGGTGGTTTTCTCTGCCCACAGGAAAAAGAGCCTGTTATTTGAAATGTATCTATTTTACAAGAAAGATCCTTTCCCTAGCCTTGAACCTGTAGTACTAACCAACCTTCAATTTCCTTGAAGATGAAGATTCTTAATATTTGAGAATAGTCCCTGACCTGTCCTAATCAGAATATCTGAAGTAATCAATGCCAGATGAAGGAAAAAGACCAAAAAATATCCCACTTTTTCTCAAAATCCCCAGATTTTAAGTACATGTTAGGAGTGCTGTCATACACACAGGACACAGTTGATTATAGAACAGTGCCTTCAAAGTGTCTTTGCTAATCACAGAAAGGCTCTCACAGACCAGGTAAGCGAGAACCGGAAATAAAACTCTAGAACTACGGAGACCAAGCATGTTGTGAGACATTAGGATACGCAAGACAGTGACACATTCCCTGCTCTCACGGATCTTACAGTCTTGCAGTTTTGCATTAGGTTTGGAAGTCTAGGGCATTGGGATATATTTGTACCTGGAATCATAATCCTGCGTCAGAAATACCATTAAATCAATATCATGCCTCACATGCTAGTCTCATTGTAGCCATGGTGAATTGTAAATCATGTTTCTGAAGACACATATACTTGTACATCTCCATTCTTTTAAACATATTTTTATATAACATATTGCTTTTATCTCCTCTTACCCACCTAATTATCCTTTAAGGCAAAGCTAATCATATGTTCAGCATTGTACAGAACCTCGTAATTGCTCAAACAGATTAAAGACTTAAGTGTAGGACTTAAAACTCCTGGAAAAAAAACATAAGGAAAGTTTCTTGACATTGGTCTGAGCAATGATTTTTCTTAATACGACCCCAGAAGCACAGGCAAAAAACCAAAAATAGACAAATAGGACTGCATCAAATTAAAAGCATCTGAATTGCAAAGGAAGGAATGAACAGAATGACGAACCAACCTATGGTATGGGGGAAAAGGTTTGCAAACCACACATGTGCTATGAAGTTAATATTCAAAATAGAGAAATAACTCAAACAACTCAATAGCAAGAAAACAATTAACTCAATTAGAAAATGGCCAAAGGACCTGAATAGACATTTCTCAAAAGAAGACATACAAATAGCCAATAAATATTAATATATGAAAAAATGCTTACCATCACTAATTATGATGGAAATGCAAATCAAAACTACAATCAGGCTGGGTGCAGTGGCTCACGTTTGTATTCACAGCACTTTGGGAGGCCAAGGCGGGCACATCACCTGAGGTCAGGTTTTCGAGACTAGCCTGGCCAACATGGTCAAACCCCGTCTCTATTAAAATTACAAAAAAACTAGCCAGGAATGGTGGCATGCGCCTGTAGTCCCAGTTACTCAGGAGGCTGAGGCATGATAGTCGCTTGAACTTGGGAGGCGGAGGTTGCAGTGAGCCAAGGTTGCACCACTGCACTCCAGCCTGGGCAACAAAATGAGACTCAGCCTAAAAAGAAACAAAACAAAAACTACAATCAAACTTCATCTCACAGGCTGGAAGCAGTGGCTCATTCTTTTAATCCCAGCACTTTGGGAAGCCAATGTGGGCTGATCACTTGAGGCCAGGAGTTCAAGACCAGCCTGGGCAATGCAGCAAAACCTTATCTCTACTAAACTTGCAAACATTAGCCAGGTATGATGGTGCAGGCCTGTAATCCCAGCTACTCGGGAAGCTGAGGCATGAGAGTTGCTGGAGCCTGGAAGCTCGAGGTTGCAGTGAGCCAAAATTGTGCCACTGCATTCCAGCCTGGGTGACAGAACAAGACTCTGTCTCAAAAAAACAAACCAAACAAAAATATCACCTCACACCTGTTGAATGGCTACGCCAACAAGACAAAAGACAAGTGTTGGCAAGGATGTGGAGAAAAGAGAACTCTTGCACACTCGTAGTGAGAGTATACATGAGTACAGCTATTATGAAAACAGTATGGACGTTCCCTCCAAAATTAAAAAGAGGACTACCATATGATCCAGTAATTCCATTTCTAGGTACATATCTAAAGGAAATGAAATCAGTATGTCAAACACTATCTGGACTCCCCATGTTTATTGCAGCATTATTCACAATACCAAGATGTGGAATAATCCATATCCATCAATTAATTAATGGATGAAGAACACAATGGAATACTATTCAGCCTCAAAAAAAAGAAGGAAATCCTGTCATCTGTGACAACATAGAAGATCCTGGAAGACATTATGTTAAGTGAAATAAACTAGGCACAAAGGGATGAATACTGCATGGACTCATGTATATGTGGAATCTAAAAGATTCAAACTCACAAGAGAAGTGGGTATAATGACGGTTGCCAGGGGATGGGGATGGGTAGGAAAGCAGGGAAAATGGGAATATGTTACTCAAAAGGTACAAAGTTTTAATTAGACAGGATGAATAAATCCTGGAGATCTATTATTGTACAGCATGGTGACTATAGCTAATAATGATGTATTGTATACTTGAAAATTGCTAAAAGAGTAGTTCTTAAATGTACTCACCACACACAAAAATATTCTGAGTGACGTGACAGACATGTTAATTACCTTGATTGTGGTAATCAATTTATAATGTATACATATATTACTGTATACATTGTATACAATGTATATAACACATTGTATACAATAAATATATATAATTTTGTTAATTATACCTTAAAGCTGGAAAGAGAGTAAAAATAATAAAAATTGTCACTTACCACTCAACATACAAACACTAAGCTCCATGAGAAAAGGAATCTTAATCGTCTTTTTTCCTTCCTAGCCAGTGCCTGCCACAATGCCTGATGCTGAGGAAGTCATCATTTTCTTTCTCCACTTTCTGTGGAAGCAAGGTCTGCTATTCATTCATGAAATCACATCAAGAACCTTGTAGAGGCTAGTTACCTTTAAGAAACACCGGGCTAGTGGGGAAGGCAGAAATGTAAGAAGCTAATTGTGATACTAGATGACAAATATTCATGGGAGAAAGGTGCTGAAAAATACTTAAAGAGGCAGAAATATGTGTAAGTTCTCAACCTAAGGAGGGGTGACTTTAACCTCTTGAGTGGTGGAATCAGTCGGTACTGACAATGAAAGCTAGATGCCTATTCTACTGACATTTTGTCAGCCTCCTTAACTGAGTCCTCTTCATAAATACTTCCTCCCATGTCATTCCTCTTCTCATACCCAGTGATCATCTCTTCTAACCACCCTGCATTCACCAGAGGAACTAAATTACCAAAACCAACACACTAAGGAGAAATTTATTCGTTAAAGAGATAGTCTTAGAAGAAATAAAAATTAAGTCAATGGGAAGTGTCTTCAGTATATATCCCATTGACTAGGGCAAAAGCAGAAAACGGGTAAAAGTGCATTCAAGGTCTAGGAAATGGTATATACGAAGACATGGAAGCATAATTGTTCTTAAATCTGTAGTAGGTCATTTACGATGGGTGAAACAGAACACAAAACGGAGTGTTAGAACACAAGGCTGGAAATACAAACAGATGATAGAACAGGTGTTTGGGTTTCATTTGGTTGCCAGTGGGAACCATTATAAAGTTTAACTATGACAGTGAGGCAATCTGTGTTCTAAAAGAATGACTCTGGCAGTAGTGTGGAGGGTGGACTGGAAAGAGTATTTGCTGAAGGTAAGGAAAGAGTCTTGGGTTTTGCTGGAATTCATACAAAAAGTAATCCATTCCATATCCACTTTGTATATCCTGATATGTGGTAGGCATTTAATAAATATTTTAACCAAATAAGTAAACTAGAAGATGAAGTTGCTCCACCACAAATATCCATGCACTGCGTTTATAGAGTTTAAACAACAACTTATAAGCTTAAAAGGTGGAAAGGGTTATTCTTTTATATAAAAGGAGACAGAAACTATGTTCTGTTTATTTTTCTTCTTTTATACAACCTCAATGCAGAAAGAACATTCAATTATTGTCCACAACCCTCTTCTTTGTCTACTTTGGATTCCCTGACCAACATCTCATCTGGCATTTAGAATTGCCTATCATGTGCAGCATGGTGCCAAAATTTTTAGACAACCTTAAACTTCAAAGCTTCTGCTCATTTTCCTGAGGTTTCAATAAATACATGTTTGCCAAATACCATAAAATGTTCTCATTTGTATACTATTGTGCTGCATTCCTCTGCAAAATGGAAATGAGGGCATTAACTAAATTAATATTGATTAAAATCCTGAGTATTATTTTTTACCAGGATATTATAAAGCACATGGATGAGCATATGTGATTAATTTTAATTGTTCTAAAGATAGTACCTAAATAAGATGCTTTAAGCCAAAAGTTATTTTAAAATACCTTTGAACATGTTTACCTGTTTTTCCTTAATATATAACACTTATTTCTACTCTGAATTTCCTATACTCTGCTGAGAAAGTTGATAAATTGTGGCAATATATATGTCATTAATGACTTAATCAAATAATCATAGAATATCAGATTCAAATCCAACTATGTTTCCCATGTAGAAATCTCTCCTACCACTTCCCTGACAGGATCATCTGAACTCTGCTTAGAATAAAGAAATAAGAAATTCACTCCTTTGTGAAGTTGCTGGATGTTGAACCCAGTGGTCTGCAGCACAGCTCAGAAGCCCAGTCTTCTCATTGCTATGTGAGGCAACACAGGTTAGCCTGCTACTTCTGTACTGTGGCTCTTCAGATATTCAAAGAAAGGGGCTATGTTCTCCCTCAGTCTGGAAGCTGCTTCAGGGGAGTATTTTATGGGAATATAGTGATTCCCAGAAGAATGAAAATGTGCCATCATGAAGAATGAACGACTTTTCATTCTCTTCTTGGATGTTGGGGTAGAGGGAGTTAAAGATACCCCAAAGCACAAAAGGCTCCAATCCCGAGTGAGAAAAAGAGAATATACCATTATGACAGAGATAGGGGGTTGGAAGCAAGTTAGTATAATGGAACATTCTCTGTCTCAGAAGAAGGGATAGAACATTCTATGAAATTCATTCTGCCCGTGACTCAACTGGCCGAGAAGCACTTTTGAAATGGAAAACAGGGAGCTCGCCAGGTTTCCAGTGCTCACTTGGTTGTGTTGTGCTGTGCCCGAAGTGTTGCTTCCTCTATGACCTGAATCGAGTATTCTGCATTATTCCAATGTCAGACCTGCCAGAGGGCAAACTGCCAAGTCAACAGTCTCCTTGGACGATAAATCTCGAGCTCTTCAGCAGAACCGCAAAGTAAACCTCCTGAGTTTGTGTTTCCATTTTAAAAATCAGATAATAGGCTTTCACTTGGGTTTTACATTTTCTAAATTCTAAAACATGCTTGATTTGCAATTTCTGAGACCTTTGAGAAACATGTTTTCCTGCCTAGATAGTTTCACATATTACACTAATCAGCCTCCCTGGGCCAATATAATTAGGAAAATTAGTTGGTACCTTTATTTCTTGGCCTCTTCCTCTAGAGTCGTTTTACTTTGAAGTTTATTGTGTTTGCTTCAGCATTAATATTTAAATAATAAATATGAAATTCCTAGGTGAATTCACTAAGACATGTCTACAAAGTATTTTTAAAAGCCTATGATGAATGCAGTATACAGCACCATATGAGGAGACAGGCATCTAGAGTCAGCAAGATTAGCTGAACCAGGTCCGGTTATCAATAGAGTGACCAACATACACAAAAGAAAAATGATTAAGCCATCTTAACACATCTAATAATTATCTTGCCAAATTTCTATTGTGCTAATAACTAACAATAATGTACTGTACATTTAAAAATTTGTTAAGAGGGTAGATATCATGGTATGTGTGTGTTTTTCTTTCCCTAAGTATAAATCAAAAGGTCCATGCTGATTTTCAGGATCCCTTCTTAATATGTCTTATAAGGCTCTCCAATATACTTCTGTCTCGCCAGTCTCACCTATTGCCATTCCACGTTGTGCTATAGTCAAATTAACCTCTCTGGTTCTTCAAATGTTCCTTATTCTCACAGGCTGGCTCCACTTTAAGATACCCACTTCACTCACCCTCCTCACCTGACTCCTAAGCTCATTTGCTATCTGTTACTCATCCTCCAGGTTTTAAGTTATGTATCTTTTCTCCATTATGCTTCTTGAATTCCTTTAGACCTGACTACCTATTTTTCTGACTTTTTCTCTTAAAACAATTCCAACATAATGGCAATAGCTCTGTACTACCCTTGCTGCTTGACTTGTCTGCCTCCCACCCATCCTAGACTGGAAGTTAAGAAGGTCTCTTTTCAGCCGGGCGCAGAGTCTCATGCCTTAATCCCAGCACTTTGGGAGGCCGAGGCGGGCAGATCACGAGGTCAGGAGATTGAGACCGTCCTACCTAACACGGTGAAAACCATCTCTACTAAAATATACAAAAAATTACTTAGGCGTGGTGGCGGGTGCCTGTAGTCCCAGGTACTCAAGAGGCTGCGGCAGGAGAATAGTCTGAACCCAGAAGGCAGAGCTTGCAGTGAGCCAAGATCGCGCCATTGCACTCCAGCTTGGGGGACAGAGCGAGACTCCGTCTCAAAAAAAATAAAAAAGAAGGCA
>NW_016827312.1:457547-471272 GCF_001698545.2 Rhinopithecus bieti
AAAAAAAAAAAAAAAAAAAAAAAAAAAAAGAATGCCTCTTTTCATCTTTATACCCCAAGAAGAATGAATTGATAGCAGAATGGCAATGAAAAAACACCTGTCTATGCTTTAGAAAACACAAATACTCTTCAATATTTTATTGAGTTTCAGGATAGCTCTCTGTCATGAGAAATCAAACTTTTTTCCCTATGCAGGTATTAATTTATGTAGTGTCCTGTGCTCACATTTATTATTGAAATAGTTGAATCATGAAAAAAATAGCCATCTAATCACAATTTATAGAGGACCTATTAAATGCTTAAATCTGTGAATTAAAGAAGTTTTTCTGGCTCTAAGCCATTTAGAGTGTAGAACAGAAGTTGAATACTTGGAGCAATATTGCAATATCTTAAGGTTTACAAAACAGTGTAACAAGCTTAGTAGCAAAACATTAACTGTTTATCATAACATCATTCTTCCCCAATTCTAGCAATATATGTGTTTTCTGTTCCAAATACAAGTTTTCTTACCTTTCGAGATCCTCCTCCTTCCTCTACTTTCTTTGCTGTACCTCATTGCTTAAATAGGCAGAAGTCTAGTTTTTGGATTTTTTTTTTTCTGCAAAATAGGTTTTATGACTCACATAGAATATCCAGGAAGTACATGAACAAGGTTCAAGTAATGTTATAGGACATCTGATACTATTCTAATTCAAGAATATGAGCTAAAACTTTGCACTAGTCTATTTTCACACTCTATAAAGATACTACCTGAGACTATGTAATTTATAAACAAAAAAGGTTTAATTGACTCACAGTTCCACGTGGCTGGAGAGGCATCAGGAAAGTTATGATCATGGTGAAGGTGAAGGGGAGCAAGGCACGTCTCACATGGTGGCAGAAGAGAGAGTGTATAGGGGAAAATGCTACTTTTAAACCATCAGATCTCATGAGAATTCTCTATCACGAGAACAACATGGGGAAACCACCTCCATGATCCAGTCACCTCCCAACAGTCCTCTCCTCTGATACATGGGGATTACAATTAAGGATGAGATTTGGGTGGAGACACAGAGCCAAACCACATCAAATTTAAACTTTATTAATTATCAGAGTTGCAAGAGGAACTTGACAAGAGCTGTCCAATGAAAGATCTAAGGCATAATGCAGGAGAAGATGTTTTGTTAGTCCTAAATTACTATGCAAATTTAAACATAATATATTCCTTAATTCTTAAAAATATTCCCAAAGAGAATGATCTGTCCATTAATATCTCCCTATCATAGAAGAAAGTGAGAATTTGAAATTGATTGAGTGAAGATAAGTAACAAATGGCAGTGTTAGGATGAAGGAAGGGGAAAGTATGTCAAGTAAGCAAGAGGTCAAGACGTTATAAGGATTCTCTGTGTGAATATTAAATTTCATTAAGGATTATGACAAATAAAATTGAAGAGAGTACCAATGAGTCTGGAACTAATATCTTGATAGTACAAGACAGGTGGCCTAAGCATCAGTGGCATAGCTAGGAGGAGAAGTGGATGGCTTAGTTTTTAGGGACAAGTAATGCCTGTAAACGTATTTGTATTTTATTAGACCTAACAACTCATCTACATACATGTGAAAAATAATTCATAGAAACACATCTATGAAGACAGTGTGTGGTCCATGTTTTGGGATTCATGCAATAATTTTGGTGGTCTACTCAATAACTAGCATGGCCTATTTCCAAAAGGTAGAGAATAACGATACTGTATCAGCTCAATTTGATATCCCAATTGAATTATGCATAGGAGATGACAGAAGGTGCCTCAAATTGTAGACCATTTGAATTGATCTTTGAATAAGATTTAAGTATATGTCTCTTCTTTCATAATTTTAGATATTTTCTAAAATCTGAGTTTAAAAGATCTTCTTGTTTCTTCATTTAGTTAATGCTACTCTCTAGTTTTTCCTAACTGTAATTATTTTCAAGGTTTTCAGAATTTCATTTTTTAAAAATTATGGTTCAATTTTCAGATGTTTCCATTCTGAAAATCACTCCATTTACCTGTACCTTTCTTCACTGAAGTCTTTACATATGCCAGTCTTCTGATTATTTGCTTAGTTAACCTCTCCTCCTCTTTCAAATCTCACCCCAAAATATATCTTCCCTAACTTCGCAGTCTCCAACTAGGTCATCACATTAAATGCACTTGCAGCATGTACCTCTCTTTCTAGCATTTGTCAGCACTAGAACTAAATGTTTAAGGGATTAATTTTTTTGTTATTTTCTGTATTGACTACCATCTTTCCAGGACCAAGCATAGTACTTTACATAGAGTAGGTGCTCAATGGACAATTACTGGATCAGTGAACAGATGCAAGAATGAATGAATAGCTCAACATAGGAAATACTATTTATCCATTAAGAATGATATCATTAAGTAAAAATAAAATTACAGAGCACCAATTTTCATAATTAAAACAAAATAAAATGTCAAAATATCTACAATATGTTAAAAATGATTATGACCAAGTAATAAAATTAAGACAATTTCAAATTTACATTATAATTGTATAACATTTATAATTAATATATTTTTTCAAGTTAAAATGACTCAACCTAAAATACAACCTCTGATTTCTATTTTAAAAGTCTTTTCTTCATTTGATATCTATTATGTATTTAAATATTTGAAATGTTCTTTCCTTAAATCTGGTTTTAACTGCTACTATCATGTTATAATGATATAAGGCTTTTCAGTTTCCAGAGTTTACTTATCTACTTTAGCTTATTTGACCTCCACAAAAACTGTATGATATATGCAGGACAGGTCTTTTTCCCATTTTACAGATGAGTCTGTGAATACACCTTTATAGCAATGTTTACTAAGGTCTTCCCTTTCTATTTCTATATTCCTCTATGGTTTTTATTACTAAAGAGAACTTATTTATCATATCTATATCAAGGAAGGCAAATACTTACATTACTTCACCTATTCTTTAAGAAATGAGGTTGTCAGAAAAGTAGGTCAAGATTTGATCCTATGTTCCACTTTAAGCATCTTACAGGAACTATTCAGAGAGTTGAAATTCCCATAATTATTAAATTTTTCATTCATTCAATAAATGCTTACTGAGTACTTAAAATGTGTTAGGCACTGCAGTCATAACGATGAAATATTTTCCCTGGCTTCATGGAATTTGCAGTTTAGAGTAAGATAAACATATTAGGAAATAAATGATAACTAAGTTTGAAGAAAACTAAAGTGGAAAAAACAGATGCAATGTAAGTGAATAACAATAAGGAGACTTTACTTAGATTAGGAGGTTGAAAGTCCTTCTGAAGTATGAGTGAGAATTACCTAGGTGAAGAGTAAGGAGGGAGGGCATTTCAATCAGAGAGAATAGCATGTACAAACACCCTGAGGCAAGAAAAAACTTGGCCCATTTGAGGAACTGTAAGAAGGGTTTGCTGGAGCAGAGAGTAAGAGCAAGAGTTTCACAAGATGAAGCAGGGGAGAGAAAATAGAGCATTCTCTTCCTGTTAAATGAGCTTTTTGTTACTGTCTTAGTTTGTTTGTGCTACTATAACAGAATACTACAGACTGGGTAATTTATAAACAATAGAAAGGTATTTTCACAGCTCTAGAGGCTAAGAAGTACAAGATCAAGGCGCCGACAGGTTTGACGTCTGGCGAGGTTTGCTTTGTGCTTCCAAGATGGTGCCTTGACTGCTACTTCCTCTGGAGAGGATGAAGGCTACGTCATCACAAGGCAGAAGGAGCAGAAAGGCAAAAGACGACAAATGCTGTCACCTCACATGGCAGAAGCTCAGAGGAGAATGAACCCACTCCCAGGTGCCTTTTTATAAGGGCTCCTAATTCCATGAGGGGTCTGCCCTCATGACTTAATCACCTTGTAAAGGCCCTACTTTTTAATACTATTACACGGGCAATTAGGGTTTAACATATAAACTTTGGGGGACATACTCAGACCTCAGCAGTTACATCCACAGGAATCAGCCTATGATGTATCAGTCTTCACTATGAGGCATTAGCCTTCATCATGAGCTCTTTCTGTCAATTCTCTGTAATAACTGTAAGAAATAAGTTAATTTCCTACATTTAAAACACAACTTCAAATTGTATACTATATTCATTCTGTGCACTGTATAGAAGAAAATAGGGTTGTTAATACCTATTTTCTAAATTGGGTACTTCTAAATTGGCAAATTAAATCATTATTTATCTTAAATTTTTAGTTTCCTAGATCTTAGAATTCTACCTATAAAGTTAATAATAAGTTCCTAATGAAGGAATCAGGAAACATGTTTATGAATAGATGATAGAAATTAAAAATTGTCATGGAAATTCCATAGTTAAAAGATCCACCCGCCTTGGCATGCCAAAGTGCTGGGATTACAGATGTGAGCCACTGCACCTAGCAGATAATCCTTTTTAAGAAATCTTTCCAGCTGCTTCACATGCTTTCCCACTAAGACAATTAAGCTATTTATGAAGACAGTGAGTCCAAGGATGTATGCACAGGGCGGAGTCTTAGGGAAACCCCCGGAGCCAAGCATTTGTGTGACACTGACTCAACCTTCAGTGGTGCCCTGGCACTCTGGGAAGAAAAGTTCACTTGGTTTTTTTTAAAACATGCTGATTACTACTATTTCTGATGTATTGATGTATTCTGACTCATTAAGTCCCTGAAAGAGCAGACTGGCAGGGCAATATTTTTCAAGACTGAGCAATTTTCAGTGCAGTGCAGATAGGAGCTCCAGTGGGGTCTTGAGGGTCCAGCAGAAAGCCAACCGGGAGCAAACGAGGAACAGGATGTGAGTGGTGGAGTGAGAGGTCATAGGGTGGAGGTGGGAAGGAGGCAATGTCAAGGTCTCCCTCTAGGGGCAGCACTGAGCCACATATATTAAAATAGTTGTATGAAGAATCAGCGGTGGCCGTTAGGATGCACTAGTATGGTGAATGATGGAATTGCAAGAATCCAAATTGGGGAAACTATGATGTAAATTCAGACAAAAGTAGGACAGAGAGAATGTTGATAAAATTTATAGGCTGGTCCCTAGCGACATGCAAAGAGCTCTTGGAGAGGTGAGGAAGCCCAAGGACTCCTGTGCAAGAGATTTCACCCCAGTTCCCAGGCTTTTCTGTTCTTAAAAGACTCCTTCTCTGGAAAGGCAAAACATTGTAAGGTCTAACACTACCTTCCAGCTCTGTGATTTCAGATGTTTCAGGAAAAGTATTAGAAGAAAAGCATCAAACCCTTAATTAATCCAGTACTTTCTTTTCTTTTAGGAAAATGCAGCTTTTTAATTTGCTACTCTCTGTTTCTCCTTGAGAAATTGAAGCATGATTACTGAAGTGCTTCTGAAAGAATTCCATTGTTTTGCATTTAGAAATCCTGTGTGTGGAATTCAGTAAAGGTTATGCAAGAGAAAACTCACTTTTCAAAGTGTGCCTTGTTTGCATGATATTCATGTAGATCACTTAGTATCAGTTATCCTATTACCCACAGCTGCTCACTTCACATTATCTCATTGCCATGTCAACATCTAATTCACAGCAACCTGCTTTCTGGTCTTTTTCTTTTTAGGATAATTTGTTCTGAAGTGACAAGTAAGTACCTCTGACAGTGGTTCTGGCTCTTCATCAGTGTGTGGTTGTGGAACTCAGTATTACGGCAGGAATAGAGACAGTGCACACACCTCAAAGAGGGAGCTGTGATTACTCAAACATATAAAGACATTAAGCTTTGCCTAATGGTATCATCACATCTCCCATCAACTTCCTGTTTCTCCTCTGCAAAACACACTTGAATTTATGAAATGTTCCATAGAAATTAGATATGTGAAGTGTAGAATATTTTAAAGACAAATAATTATTAAGTTTCTGGAGAGAAAAAAAGTCTAAAATACAAAAAAGTCTAAAATTTTTTAAACACAAAATCACCTGAATCACTATAACTGGCAAAACATTTCTCATATTTAAGAACTTAAATAATATTGATTATAAATGTATAGATTTTTCATATCTGTGAAGTGGTGACTTGCATCTTGTTCATACTCCTTTGTGCTATCTCTCACTGTGATGAAGACAGCTGCCATTCTCTGAGCTGCCTCATGGAGGGGCCCACCTGGCAAGTAACTGAGACAAGCAATAGTCAGAGAAGAATGGAAGTACCCCATCCAAGGTCCTGCAATGAACTTGAATGATCCTGCAATCTCAGAATTGAAAGAATCCTATCAAAAACAAAGAACTTATGAGGCCATGCTCTACGTAGAACTTGAGATGACTGCAGCTCTTGTCTGCACCTTGAAGACTTGTGAGATTCCCTGAACTGGAAGACCCTACTAAGCTATGCTCAGTTTCCTAACCCACTGTAACTGTAAGATAATAAATGTTGTTCTTTAAAGCTTCTAAGTTTTGGGGCATTTGTTACACAACAATAGATAAATTATACCCACACCATAAAATGTCCCCAGTGGCTATTAATATCTTCCATCTCTGAATGATGCCACTCGTTTTATGAGTTAATTATTAACTGTCTTGCATTGTTTATTTAGTGTTAATTGGTCATGTTCAAATGATGTTCTACTGGGCCCTAAGGGATATATGTGTATGAATATGTTTGCTTTTTGTATGCAATGTGAGTGTGTGATTTGGGTCAAAGTTTAAATAAAGAAGTTAGGTGGACAGGGCTCTGAGTGCATTTTTTCTACCTTAGCAAGAACAGTTTCTCTTGTATCTGCTAAATGTATTAGGCTGGTGCAGTAGTAATTGTGGTTTTTGCATTGTTGAAATTTGCAGATTGATATCAGAATATGTTCCTAAATAAATGTGGTTATGCTATACATCAGTTTAACGTGCATTTCTCACTTTATGTTTTTTGGCTAATGACCTGTTATTGCTGTTTATTTTACATTTATTTTAGACTATGGAAATGATGTTAGACAAAAAGCAAAATCAAGTGATTTTCTTATTCAAGTTCAAAATGGATCATAAAGCAACAAAGACAACTCACAACATCAATAATACATTTGGCCCAGGAACTGCTAACAAACATACAATGCAGTGGTAGTTCAGTAAGTTTTGCAAAGGAGTCGAGAGCCTTGAAGATGAGAAGCATAGTAGCCAGCTATCAGAAGTTGACAATGGTCAGATGAGAGCAATCATTGAAGCTGATCCTCTTACAACTACACGAGAAGTTGCCAAAGAACTTAACGTCGACCATTCTATGGTTGTTTGGCATTTGAAGCAAATTGGACACGTGAAAAAGCCCATAAGTGGGTGCCACATGAACTGACCAAAACTTTTTTTAAAATTGCCATTTTAAGTGTTGTTTTTTCTTTTTCTGTGCAACAACAACAAACCATTTCTCAATCGGATTGTGACATGCAACAAAAAGATTTTATATGACAACCAGTGATGACCAGCACAGTGGTTGGACAAGAAGCTCCAAAGCACTTCCCAAAGCCAAACTTGCACCAGAAAAAAAAAAAAACAAAAAACCACGGTCACTGTTTGGTGGTCTGATGCCAGTCTGATCCACTACAGCTTTCTGAATCCTGGCGAAACCATTACATCTAAGAAGTATGCTCAGCAAATTGATGAGATATGCAGAACACTGCAATGTCTACAGCCAGCATTGGTCAACAGAAAGAGCCCAATTCTTCTCCATGACAACACAACCAACTACCACTTCTTCAAGTATCTCAACAACTTTTTGCAAGGAAAATGCTTCCACAACCAGCAGGATGCAGAAGTGCTCTCCAAGAGTCTGTTGAATCCCAAAGCATGGATTTTTACACTACATAGATAAACAAATTTATTTCTCATTGGCAAAAATGTGTTGATTGTAATGGCTCCTATTTTAGTGAACAAAAATGTGTTTGAGCCTGGATATAATGATTTAAAATTCACAGTCCAAAACCGCAATTACTTCTGCACCACTAGAATATGGCATAGTGCTTCACTGAGAAGAAAAGGTGCTATTGTAAAACATTTTAAATTACTGACTTAAATGTTTCAGGGCTTTATGTCTTATCCACCATTAAACTTAAGCATTTTAAGGACAAGGAGCTATTAAATACTTCTAGACAGTCTGAATTTCTGCTTCAGGTATCCAAATCTAGAACTTTTAAATCTCACTTTATAAAATATGCTCAGTCAAGTAAAATAAAACCAAATAGTCTGTAAATCACACAATAGTATTATAACTTTACAACTTGAGAATGTGATTAGAATGACAATAAATTTAGGGAACAAAATTGGTTCCATGCCTGAATGAATGCTTAAGCCATAAAATAATAGACTCTCAGAATCGAAAGAGATCATAAAGCTTATCATTACCAAATATACACGTCTGATAATTTAACTTCTTATAAGCCCTTTATCAGGTTGCTAGTCTATTCTTGAATAATTCCTGTGGTACCAAACTGGAGGCTTAGAGAGAAAGTTTACAACTTGGACTTCTCACTGGAAATCTGTAATTTTGGCACCTACATCCTCAAAAAAACTCAGTAAGCATAATGTAACTGTTGCAGCTGCTGCCTCTGGAGGTAAAAGACTTCATAACTATAATAGAGTGCAACACAGTATATTTGCTCATTCATTTGTACTTTTATTTATTATTCTCCATTGCTCAAACAAATTTTCACAAATGTTGAATTCACCTATTCTTCTCTACTTCCTTACCCTTTCCTGCATTGCTTTACACTCTTCACTAAGTCTTCCACTTATACCACTCCACTGAAACTCTCCTTGCTAAGGTCAACCATGGTTTTATACTATAATACTTATTCCTGAAACTATCATATGCTAAAACATATATTAAATCATATGTTAAAATAAATTTTTAGCATTTAGAAGGCCAAATTTTCCAGATGCTGCACTTCATTAGATACTGAAGGTAAGAGGAAAAAGGCCAAAGATAATTCCCAAATGTGTAATGTTAATAACCTGATTACTATCTTTTATCCCTTTTTCCCAAGGAAATTTCTAGAACATTTAGATTTTCACTTTTCCTTGCTATCTCTTAATTTTGTTGTGGCAATTGAAATACTTTGTAGGCAGAGAACAAAAAAAGAGAGAATGTTGTTAAGGAGAGAGGAAAACTAGTAGAAGCATAAGGAAAGAGTGAGAGAGGAAGGAAAAGGGGGAAGTTTTACTTGAAAGTTAAAAGTAAAGAGTGACAAGAGAAAGATCTGAGCATAGTTATGGTATTTGAAAGACTAGACTAAGAGTTGGAACAATGGAAGTGGTACTAAGTGTTGTGAGTTATCAATTAGATCTTCTTCAATGTTCTAAAATCACCAAAGAAAATTGAAAGATGATAATTACACACTGCTTCATCAGGTGTATTATATAGTTGACCCTTGAACAACATGAGTTTGAACTGCATAGGTCCAGTAATACACAACTTTTTTTCAGTAAATATGTTGGAAAAATTTTTTGGAGATACGAGACAATCTGAAAAACTTGCAGATAAATCTTGTAACCTAGAAATATCAGAAAACTTAAGAAAAAATTAGGTGTGACTTGAATGCATAAATGTACATAAAGACTAGCCTATTTTATCATTGGCTAATATAAGATCTATAAAAATCTGTCATAAAAACTTACAGTTTATCAGCACTATGAACACAAACACTTGTAGACAAAACAATGTACCATTTGCAGCTGAGAGAAATGTAAGCAAACGTAAAGGTACAGTATTAAATCACAACTGCATAAAATTAACCATAGTAATACTGTACTAATGTAATAATTTTGTAGCCACTCCCTGTTGGTATTTCCCCGAGCTCCAGTGTTACCAGTATCCACTCAAAACACCATGCAATGCTAATTATCTCCTAGTGAGCAGTTTGTCTCTCCAGTAAATTGTCTCTTGCAGTAAAAAGTGATCTCTCATGGTTTTGTGCATTTTCATCTTGTTTAGTGCATATCATAAACCTTAAGTAAAACCATGGGACCCATAGAAATTGCCACTAGTGTTGCCAAAAGTGCTCCCAAGAAGCAGAGAAAACTCATGACATTAAAATAAAAAGTTGAATTGCTTGATATGTACTTTAGATTAAGTCTGTTGCTGCAGTTGCCTTCCATTTCAAGATAAATGAATCCATTTAAAGAACCATTATAAAAAATTTTTGAAATCATCACTGCAACTATGCTAACAGGGGCAAATGGATCTAAAGCTGGAAAACTTAACGCTTGCAAAGGGTGGTTTGATAAGATAGAAAGAAATTTGGCTTTAAAAAAATGTCACAATAACAGAAGCTTTTGCTGACCAAGAAGCAGCTGACAAGTTTTCCAGTGCCATAACCTGCACATGTATCCCCTGAAACTATAAGAATGGAAAAAGAAAGAAAATCGTTAAGAAGAAAATATATCTGCTTGAACAGATTTTTAATGCATATGCAAGTGTCTTATTCTGAAAAGAAAATGCCACAAAGGCCATTTATTACTAAGGAAGAGAAGTGAGCATCAGGATTTAAGGCATGAAGGGATAGACTAAGGATATTGTTTTGTGGAAATGCAGTTGTGTTAATGAGCAGGATTACCCTATAAAGCTGCTAACCCTGGAGCCTTGAAGGGAAAAGATAAACATCAGCTGCCAGTCTTTTGGTTTTACATTAAGAAGGCTGGAGAATGAGAACCCTTGTTTTGGATTGGTTCCAGTGATGCTTTATCCCTGAAGTTAGGAAGTACCATGCCAGTACAGAAGTGCTTTTTAATGTTCTTTTGATATTGTACAATGTCCCTGGCCACCAAGAACTCCATGAGTTTAACACTGAGGGCATCAAAATAATCTACTTGTCCTTAATCTCAACATCTCTCATTCAGTCTCTAGTTCAGAAGGTCATAAGGACCTTTAAGGATCATTATACATGGTATTATATGGAAAGGACTGTCAGTGCCATAGAAGAGAATCACAGTAGAGAGAACATTATGAAAGTCTGGAAGGATTACACCACTGAAGATGCCATTATTGTAATAGAAAAGCTGTGAAAGCCATCAAGCTGGAAGCAATACATTCCTGCTGGAGAAAACTGTCCAGATATTGTGCATGACTTCACAGGATTTACAACAGAGCCATATCAAAGAGATTGTGCATATATTCCCCAAAAAAGTGTGGGGTGAGGGCTTTCAAGGTATGAATCTTGGAGAAATTCAAGTACTAATAGACAACACACCAGAGGAATTAACAGAAGTTGATTTGATGGAGTTGAGTGTTTCTAAATCAGTGCCTGAGATGACGGACAAGCTGTAGAAGAAAGAATGTCAGAAAACAAACTGACATTAGACAACCTGGTGAATGTTCTGATTAATCAAGATTGCTTTTAACTTCTTTTATTATATGGATCCTTCTATGATACAAGCACTGAAACTAACACAAAACATTAAAGAATTGGTACCATATAGAATCATTTTAGAGAAAGAATAAGCAAAAAGTTTGACAGAAATAACAATGTATTTCTTTAAAGTTACACCTAATGTCTGTCTCTCCTGCCTCCCCTTCAACCTCCACTTCTTTCATTTCTGCCAGACCTGAGACAGTAAGACCAACCCCTCCACTCTTCCTCCTCCTCAGCCTACTCAACAAGAAGGTAATGAGGATGAAGACCTTCATGATGATCCACTTCTACTTATTGAGTAGTAAATATGTTTTATTTTCCTGATGATTTTTTAATAATATTTTCTTTACCTTGCCGTATTGTAAGAATACATCACATGATATGTATAACTCATGAATATCTGTTAATTGACTCTTTGTGTTATTAGTAAGGCTTCTAGTCATTAGTAGGCTATAGTTAAATTTGAGGGGATTTTTGATTGTGCAGTGGGTAAGCACCGCTAACTCTCACCTTCTTCAAAGGTCAACTATATATTGTTTTCGTGTCACTAAGGCTGGAACTTGTAGACTCCCAAGTCTTATTCAAATAACTTATTATCAGCATTTTTAGAACATGATAGGAAGTGTCCCTTTCGTTGGTCCTGTGCTTTGAGTTCTTCCTTCTCTTGCCTGTTGTGGCCACATTCCCTCTTATGAGGCAAGAAGGTTTTAGCACTAAGACAATGGACATAGAAAGCCACAACCCTCCAAGCTCCAAGTACACAGAAGCTTGAAATACTCTCTCCAGATGTTCTCTTATCCAGGTCCAGAGCATAGGTAATTGTCTTTCATGATCACTGCTTCCAAAGGATATTCATCACAATTTATATGGCCCAATAAGTGCCAAGAAGTTACTATTTGCAAGGGAGAAGCAGTTGAGACTTGATCATAGGACACCTATTACATGTATGCAAGCATGCAAGGACACCTATGATGTGGGATGATGACAGGGATGTAAAAAGGGACAATGGCCATGGAGCCAGGAAACAGGGGTCAGAAGATGGATCTCCTCATTCTAAAATTCAAGAATTTTAAATTCAAACGTAGGTTGTCATAAAGGTTGTCAGATAGGCCATATTTTATTTGATGGTTTGTCAACTTGGTTTCTAACTTTTAAATATATTATTTATCTTTCAAAATACAAAATACCTGACAACTATTTTTTGCTGGGTTTACAAATTATCACACTGATTACTCTTTAATAAGACATTGGGGCTTCCATTTCAGTTTTTTACTCGGCCTCACAAAGCTAGGGGTAGGCTCACATTTTTAAAATTATTGCTTTAATGTTGTAATGGAGTTGAAAAAAAAAACAAAAAGACATATAGGGCAGAATTTTACACACATAAAGGTTTAAAAGTCAAATATGTTTGTCTACTTTGACAAACCATGCCTTTTGATAGATTACTTAATCCATTCACATTTAAAATTATTATTGATAGAGCTGGATATATAACTGTTAATTATTGTTTTCCATGTTCTTCATGTCTTTTATGTGTCTCTCTTCTTCTCTTGCTGCTTTTCTTTGCATTAAGTGAATATTTTTTAATGTAGCATTTAAATTTCTTAAATGATTTTTTCACTATATGTTTGAAAGCTTTTTCTGTTTTTTTTTTTTGTGATTGTTCTGGGGTTTACAATATATATCTTAACTTACCAGAATCAACTTCAAATTTAAACTAGCTTAATTGCAATGACATTTAGAAACATTTCTTCTATACAGCTCAATTTCATTTTTTCCTGTTTGTGATATTATCATTATACCTATTATATCAATGTCACAAATCCAGCAATACATAGTTATAATTATTACTTTACCATCTGTAGGCATTTTCTTAACTGATTGCAATTTTGTCCTATTATTATACAGATTACATTTCTGTGTGTTATAAGCCCAGTGATATTTATATACACAATTGCTTTCTCAACCATTAAAGAAAGAAGAAAAATACACATTCATACTATTTTTGTAATTACATGATTATCTTTATTGGTGCTCTTTTTTTTTATGTGTTGAGTTAAATTATCATCTGGGGAAGGGGGGAGCAAGATGGCCGAATAGGAACAGCTCCAGTCTCCAACTCCCAGCGCGAGCGACACAGAAGACCAGTGATTTCTGCATTTTCAACTGAGGTACTGGGGTCATCTCACTAGGGAGTGCCGGACAATCGGTGCTGGTCAGCGGCTGCAGCCTGACCAGCGAGAGCTGAAGCAGGGCGAGGCATCGCCTCACCTGGAAGCGCAAGGGGGAAGGGGATCCGTTTTCCTAGCCAGGGGAACTGAGACACACAACACCTGGAAAATCGGGTAACTCCCACCCCAATACTGCGCTGTAAGCATACAGGCACACCAG
>NW_016827312.1:475924-512242 GCF_001698545.2 Rhinopithecus bieti
AAAATAAAAAAATAAAAAAATAAAAATAAAAAAAATTATCATCTGGGGTTACTTGCTTTTAGCCTAAAGAACTTCCTTTGGTATTTCTTATAAGGGATGTTTACTAGCAACAAATTCTGTCCAGTTTGCTTGCTTGGGAATGTCTTTACCTTGTTAAAGATAGTCTTTTTGGATATAGAATTCGTGGTTAACAATTTTGGTGTTTTTTTGTTTGTTTGTTTTTAATACACATTGAATATGGTATCCCATTGTCTTCAGACCTTCATTGTTTCTTCTGGGAAGTCATCTGTTTATCTTATCAGGGCTCCCCATAAGAAGAGTTGCTTATCTTTTGCTGCTTTCAAAAACATTTTTTTGGTCTTTTTTTACTTTTAGTATTTTTACTGTGATGTGCCTGTTTCTGGATTGAAGTTTTTGTTTCCAAAAGAGAAACTTTTAAAGACTTTGCAAAATATCATTGTTTCATGTGTCCATGTGAAGAGACCACCAAATAGGCTTTGTGTGAGCAACAAGACTGTTTATTTCACCTGGGTGCAGGTGGGCTGAGTCCAAAAAAGGAGTCAGCAAAGGGTGGTGGGATTATCATTAGTTCTTACAAGTTTTGTGATAGGCGGTGGAGGTAAGAGCAATGTTTTGGGGGCAGGGGGTGGATCTCACAAAGTACATTCTCGAGGGTGGGGAGAATTACAAAGAAACTTCTTAAGGGTGGGGGAGATTATAAAGAACATTGATCAGTTAGGGTGGGGTAGAAACAAATCACAAATGGTGGAATGTCATCAGTTAAGCTATTTTCACTTCTGTGGATTGTCAGTTGCTTCAGGACATCTGGATGTATACGTGCAGGTCACAGGGGATATGATGCATTAGCCTGGGCTCAGAAGCCTGACATTCTCATTAGTGTCAGCATATTCTTTCTTCAGATTGTGAGACTGACCGCTCTCTACTGTACTAAGGAGGCAGGTAACATAAAGCAACTATTTTGAAGTGCCACACGTAAATTTCACTCATTTCAAAATTATTCCAGATGATTCCTGAATCAAAGAGTGTAAATATAGACAAACTCTACTCTTTTTAAAATTAAAAAAGACTATGAATTTTTACAAAATAAGAGCCCCTAGCTACCCACTGAAGAGAATGCTGAGATGTAGGGTCATGAACTGCCATGAGTGTGGCAAGAAATGTCACTGAAGATTCTAGTGTGATAGCACAGAGCAGCAGGAAAGCTGAGACAGAAGCAAAACCCATGACCACATATCATTCCTCTTGTATATAACCCAGTCTCTTGATGAGGGGAGACTTTTGAATAAAAAGCTCAGTGAAGAAAAGGTGAAGGGAGGTTTTGTGACTTAAAGAACTTTGGATGAGATACAACAACTTATGAATGCCAAAACCTGAAGAAATAGATATATAACAACCCAATAAAATGACAAGAGTTCATGTGTGTGTTCTGATAGAATGCTGTACGATAACCCAAATTACCCTTCTCTCTCCCGCTCTAAAACCAGGCACTTCAGCAGCCAGCAGACACTATGGGAGAAAAATTTTATTATGATAAAAATAAGTCTACCTCTTCTTCAAACCTGCTATCATGCTAAATGATGAAAACTTGAAACATACCTATTAAAACAGAAAAGAACCCATAGCCATTATCTCCACTATTACTTAACATTTTCTTGGTAATAATAGCACAATTAGAAAAGATAAAGTATTAAGAGATATAGAAATTGAAAAGAATAAAAATCATATATATGGAAAACTTAAAAGAATAAGCTGAAACAATTAGAAATGGTAAGAAAGTTCAATGGGGTGTATACGTGAAAAATTAACATGCAGAAATCAATATTTGTCAGATGTGCAAGCAAGAAATTTAAAATATATTGGAAAAGATGCCATTACAGTACCATCAAGAAAAGATAAATCTAGGAATAAACATAATAATAATATCAATGTGAATAAAACTTTAAAATGCTACACAAGAAAACGAACAGAAGACTTGAACAAATGAGAAACATATCATGATATTGAAAAAGAACACTCAAGATCACAAAGATACGCTTCCCCAACGTAAATTGAAACTGTAGTTTAAGCCCACTAAATAATATCAGTAAGGATTTTAAACTATATTAGTTCATTCTAATGTTAACATAAAAAATAAAAATGTAAATGCTACTCAGAAAACTCAAACTACATATTGGGGGCGTGGGCAGCCTCACCAGACATTAAAACACGAAAAAGCTAATCAAAACAGTGTGTTATTGGCACGTCAATAGACATACAGAAGAATGAAGCAGAAGAGATAGTGATGAGAATGAACAGGGGATCTACAGACCAGGAGAAAGTATTTGCAAAGCACTTATCAGACAAAAGACTTGTACACAGTATATATAAGGAAGTCTCAAAACTCAACAAGAGACAAACAACCAAATTTCAAAATGGGCAAAAGATTTGTACAGACACTACAACTGAAAAGATAAATGGATGCCAGAAAGCACACTAAAAATGCACATTATTATTAGTCCTTAAGGAAATGCAAATTAATATGACAAGGAGATACTGCTGCATCCATACAGGAATGGCCATAATTAAAGGCTGATACCAAGTGTTAGCAAAGATGTAAAAAAACGAGAGGTCCATACTCTGCTGGTAGAAATGTTAAATGATACAGCCACTTTCAAAATCAATTTATTAATTTTTTAAAAAGTTAAATGCGTGCCTCATATATGATTTATCCATTCAACTCCTAGGTTTTTATCCAAGAGAAATGAAAGCTTATGTCCATACAAGAACTTGTGTATGACTGCTCATCACAGCTTTATTTGTAATAGCCCAAAAGTGGAAACAGCACAAAATCCCATTGACAGGTGAATGGACAGGCAAATTGTAGTGTGTCCCTATATTGGAACATAAGTCAGAAATAAAAAGAAATTAACTTTCTACAAAGAACCTGACCCATGTTCTTCAAAACTATAAAAGTAAAAAAAAAAATCGAGACAAAACTGAGAATCGTCGGAGATGAGAAACAGCTAACAAAACACGAAGACTACATGAAAGGAGGTTACCTAGATTGGATTCTGGCACATTAAAACAAAATTAGTTGAAAAATAACTAATTTCCTATAAAGTCTATAATTTAGCCATTAGTGTTGTAAGAAGGTTAATTTCTTAGTTTTGACTAATGTGCCATAGTTATGTATAATGCTAACATTCAGGGAAGCAAAGTATTACAGGAGTCTAATTTACTGTATTTGCAACTTCACTATAAATCTAAAATTATTCCAAAACAGAAACGTTTTTCTGAAGGAATTAACTACTGATACATGGTTACATTATGGATGAATCTCAAAATTATTATGCAGAGTGAAAGAAGCCAAACAGATACCAGCACATGTTGTATTATTACATTTACATAAAACTCAAGGAAATGCAAACTAGTGTAAAACGATAGACAGAAGATCATGGTTTCCTGGGAAAGGGGACAAGGGAACAAGAAAGTATAGAAGTGGTCAATGGAAAGGAATAGGAAAAAATTGGGGGAAATAATAGATATTTTCATTATCTTGATTGTAATGGTGGTTTTATGAGTATGTGTATATGTCAAACCTTATCAAATTTTACTTTTTAAATATGTATGTTTTATTATGTCAATTATACAGTAATGAAGTTATTTTAAAGGTAATTCATTTAAATATTTATTTGTAGACTATGGAAATTATTGACAACTCAATGTGAATTAATTAAGCAGGCAGAGCTAAGGAAACAAATTTAAAATAATGATATAATCATTATAGAACAGAATCTCAGAAACTACAAAAGTAAATTCACAGGACAAAAAAATTGCTGGGCTGTAGATGAAAGCCTTCTTAATTCACTAAATGGAACATTTAGATGGAAAAACATAAAAGCATCCACATGAGGGTTCTTACCTAGTTTACTAGGTCTTACAAGCTCCAATTACATTCCAATATTTATTTATTGACAAAGTTTGCCTTAAGAGATTAACATGAGATATACAAACCATTTTAAAGGCCTTTAACACAAGATATTGTTCCCAACTAAGAAAAGAAAACGAACAAAGAAAAACAGGGACAAGAATATTTGTGAAAGAATGCTCATCAGAAGAATAAGTTCAGGGATAATTTAAGATGATACCATAACCAAACATTTTATAGGAGATGCGAATACTTTATTGAATATCCAATAGCAAGGTGTGCTTTTTGACCATTGTGGATTTAGAAAACTAATTGTGGTTATAAAAACTTGTTTCATCACCATATTATTTTGAAATTGCTTTTCAAGATTCTTACTCAGACTTCAAATCTTAATAGTTCACAATATCCCAGGAAACAGTTGCATGGAACATCAAAAGCACATGGTTTAGCCTGTGGTTCCAATCTTTCTAAGATGGTCCTCTCTGACAACAGAAAATATACTGAAGAGGTGACAATGCAATAAACACTAACATACCAAGACTAACACACTAACATACTCCAGGAAAGTGAAAAAAAAAAAAAAAAAAAAAGGTCAGTAGAACCTCAATCAGAGAAATGGTAAAATACTTTCAAAGAAGTTGCACTATTTCAGCCGTCTTGCTGAGGTGACATGTACTCTCCATCTAAAATTTGTTTTGAGTGTCAAGACTGATGATACCACATGTGCACCATGAGGGTTGGAATAAGGCTTTCTTTAGTCAGGAGAGCAGATCGAAATTCCAAACATATCCCCAAATATCTTGAGAGACAGCAGCGATGGGAAACTATCTGGCTTGGGTTTTTATCACAGTCGGAAGGGTGACTGGGATGATGGTTCCCTTGCATGAGTTAGGGTGTTTAGAGATTTGAATTTCCTGCCGGTGACAAAGGAAGGAACACCAGACTTTCTTATCAGTTTTCCTAGATATAGAGGAAGAAAGGGAGTAGGGTTATTGGGTCTTGAAAGCAGTCAGCAGTCACACATCAAAAATAGAGTCAGATTCTTTCTTAGACATGTAAACAAAAGAGGCAAAAACAGCAGCATGATAATGATTTTTAGAAAGATAATACAGAAGATGAAGAATGCGTGCATACCTTAAGCAAAATTTTAATGTGAACATTGAGATAATTTGTAGCTTATATCCAGGAAAGGTGATAGAGCTTAACCTATGCCTAGTTATATTCTGATAAAGTTACTACATTTCAAGGATAAGGAGAGAAGCACCCAGGAAGAAAAAGCATAGTACATTCAATAGGGGGAAAATTGAAGTTGACCTCATACTTCTCTGTAACAAATACAATGCCAGAAGATAGGGAACAACAGCTAGTGAGTTATAAGACAAAATAATATGCCAAAGGAATTTATGTCCAGCCAAGTTGCCATTCATATATAAAGGCAAAAGTGAATTTTTTCAAGCATAACAAAATTAGGAACTATGCATGCTTGAGCCTTTCTTTAAAACACTACTGAACTATAAAATTTAGCCAATGGGGTGAAAAAATAAGGAATTTAAGGATGAAGAAGCTGCAGAACAAGGTGAGGAGAACTGACACAGTTTAAGCATAGCATAAAATTTTCAGATTTTTATTCTACAGTTACACAAGATAATATATACATTATAAACCTTGAGAAGATAAAAGTTATAATTAAAGGACCAAGAGAAGAGAGGGAAATAGGAATATAAAGGTGCCATTTTCATTACCTTTCATAGTAAATAATCAATATATGCAGTCTAAAGTTACATCCCATAGTTAATTAACGTAGGCTCTTTCTCAAAATCATTTTTTCTGGCTTTAGAAGACTCTAAAAGATGGTAAAATGTGTTTGTTTGATGGTAAAATATGTTTATTTGCAATTCACCTTTTACTTCAAGTTTCACTTTACAGTTTTCCTTTTGGTTAAATTCAGGCAAAAATTAATATTAGAGTTTTAATATAACAGGGGTATATCAAGTATAATCATTTTCTAAAATCCTTATTCTATAGCTATTTATCTATCCATCCACTTGGTTTTATAACTAAATGTTTAGAGAGATATCCATAAAAATGTCCACCAAATATTTAATGTAAAGTATTCCTGAGCAGCAAGATTAGGGATATTTTAAATAACTGTTTTATTTTAGAATAGCTTTACATTCACAGAGAAATTGTGAAGATATTACAGAGAGTTCTAACATACCTCACAACCAACTTCCCCACTATGAACATCTTATATGAGTACAGGAAATATATATTAGTATAATGTGATTATAATAATTTATCACAAATAATAAATCAATATCAATTCACTATTACTAACTAAAATCATGTTCTATTCATATTTTCTTAGTATTGATATAATATCATTTTTTCAAAGATCCAATTCAGGATGCTACGTTACATTTAGTCATCATGCCTCTGGGCTCCTCTTGTCTATGACAGCGTGCACATCCTATTTTGTAGAAAGTTCTTCAGTTAAGATTTGTATGGTGTTTTTCTAATGATTAAACTGGGATTTTTGGTTTTCGGAAGGCCAGAGTGGTAAAATGTCATTCTCATCACATCATATCAAGAGTAAATACTGTTAACAGGACATCACTGTTAATGTGAATCTTGGTCACTCCACTGAGATAATGTTTGTCAGTTTTCTTCACTGTAAAGGTTACTCTTTTTCCCTCCTTTCCAAATTGTACTCTCTGAAGGAAAAACACCATGCACAGACCAAGGAGTAAAGAGTCAGGCTCCACTTCCTTGAGAGCAGAATATCTACATAAATTATTAGGTTGATGAAAACAAAATTGCAGTGTTTGTCATTAAAGGAATAGTAAAAACTTCAATTACTTTTGCACCAACCCAATATTTCTAATTTTTCTGCATGAAGGATTTCTCCATTTCCCTCCCCCAACATAATTATCATTTATTTACATTTAATTCTAACAGTATGGACTGACTTTATTTTATGTTTTGTATTATAACTGAATACTACTTTATTTTATTGCTCAAATTGTTCCAGCTTTGGTTTTTAGGAGCTCTTTCACTGGGCTCCTGAGTCCCTTTGACCTACTCCTATCATGGTTAGTTTGAGGGTGTTTTGTCTGGAGGGGTGCTACATTACATTCTGGCACTGCAAGATGCTCTAGGCTCATCTTGTATAATTCCTGCCCCAGTCCTTGAATCATACAGTTTTCCAAGGAGTCTTAGTTCCTTTTATTGGAGAACTGCATTAGAAACCAGTATCTGGATACAAGGTATGTTTACTGTTACTGGTATGGCAGTGATTCTACTTCCTCTCAGCTGAGAGAGCAAGAAAATACATGTATATACTAGCCACATATCTACTCATCTCTATAAATATTTCTGTTTGTAACCATCTGAATCTATATTAAAACAAACATGAGTTCATAATGATGTCTCCAACTCTATAGATTATTCTAGCCTTCTACTTTTGCTTATGTATAACTTCCCATTCCAACAGTAAAAAACTTAGCTTCCATCATTTGACATCCATTTGCCTAACTGCTTAGTTCCAGTATACATACATATACAGTGGTTTCATACTTGTTAACTCATACCCCCTCCCCCCAAGGAAAACACATTTATCAACTATAGTAAAGTTCTTATCCACATTTCTTTTTGCCATTAGTTTTTCAGATGCTATTCTTTTAGGAAGTTACTTAGGTGAGGCCCTTTTCCCCTATTCTCTTTAGTGACAATTTTATATATTTGTAATGCAGTTAGGTTATTTTGTCACAGTTGGCATTCCATCCTGTGATCTCTTAGCCTCCTATGTGACTTTTTATTTGCGTCCATTAAGGCTCACTCTTTGTGCTACAAAATTCAATACGTTTTGACAAATGCAGTGTCATGTATCATCTGTGCTACCTGTACCATCATTAAATTATCAGGCAGAATGGCTTTACTACCCTAAAAAAATCCCTGTGCTTCACCTATTCAACCTCCCCATTAGGTATCTTTTCTACGCTTGCTTCCTTTTAGTTTTCTCTGTTTCTTGATTTCAAAAACTAGCATATATCATTTGCTGACAAATTAAAGTCATTAAACTTGTTAAATAAGACCTGTTTCTTTAAATTTACCTCATTAGGGAAGTTGCCAGAGTGAAACAGCATACTTAAAGAGTATCACTCTCTTTAAAACAAAAGGAGTATGGTAGTACCTCAACATTAAAAGTTCTAAATTTAAAACATTGCCTCTGGGTAACCAAAATACCATTCTTTAAACACTGAAAATTTTAGGGAAACAAATAGATGACATGTAAATGTTATGGTATAACTATAAAAGGCATATCTCTACATCTCTATGTAAGATTAAGACTGGCTCAAGTGGCTAAGTGGCTAGAAGGTTAAGAATAGCCACAGGCTCACTCAAACATCTTGCAAGTCCTACACTATGTGTTACCTAACAAGATGATGCAATCTGGCCTGGGGATTTCCAGCCCTGGTCAGGAGATTACCAGGTCTCTATGACAATGGGACCTAAAAACCCTGGCTGCTCTAGACACAAGGCCACCTTAGCACAGATGCAACTTCATGAACCTTAAAACAAAGCTTTCCCTTACAAGATGACTTAAACTTTCTTTATGAAAAAAATAAAAACAAACGAAACAAAAACACCTGGCAACTAACCCAGACTGAATAGAAGTACACAAAAGAGGAAGAATCCCCTAAACTCTGAAAATGAATCTTGTGATGAAAGCCCTGTCACTGAGGTGGTCATCCTTCCCCTGATTACATCTGGCCAGGGCCGCCAGCCTCCTCCTGCTGTTCATCCTGTAGAAGCGCTGCCAGAATAAGCTTCTTGAACATCACACAATGCCCAAGACGTATTTTTGACGTGAATCTAACCAGTAGGGAGGAAGTGGGTCAACCGGGACCACCTGAGAGCCCGCAACTTGACGACCATCTGAGAGCTGTGAACATGACAAAGGTTTACGGCAGATTAGTTGCCTGTATATGGTCCACAAAATTTACATAGAGGTGGTCATTACTGTCTGCCAAATATCTAAGGTAGATTGCAATATCACTGATACTGCCTTTTGTTTCCAAATGCCATGCTGTTTTGTTTCTGAAATAATTTGAAAAGAACATTACTATCATTTCTAAATGAAACTTTTTGAAACATCTTTTTTCCCTTCCTCTGTGTCAAAAGTTTAGCTTTTCTTTTATTCTAACTTTAGCAGCAATAATAATAATAATTAATAAACCATCATAATTGAGGTTAGTACGTTAACTGAAAAACTCATAGCATCTGAAAACCCATTCTATGGACATTTAACTTTCAGATTCCTTGTTTTCTTCGGAGTAAAATTTGATTATATTATATTATAGAGGATTAATGAAATAAAAGAATAAAAACTTTAACATTTCAATACTATCCTTCTTATTGCAAAGTTTATGATGTCATAGCACCTTTTGACTCTTATAAGACAATGACTATTCTATCTTGTATTATAATTACTTTTACAAAAGCATTTAATTACACAAACATTACTGAGAACTTGATGCGTGCAGCATATTTCATTTGGGAGCTGGAGAAGTGCAAAGGTCCTAAGAAATGGTCTCTAAAACGAAGGAACTTTTATTTAGTTGGACAAATCCATATATGATTTTTTAAGTTCTAGGATTTAAAATTTTTAGAAAGGGTTAAGAGAGGAAGGGCTAAAGAGGAAGTACTGATAGCTTATCTTACTCTCCTAAGTTTCTTACTTCATAATTACTATTCAATCCAATATATTTATCTGCATCCGTTCTGTTCCACTGAAAGTGCTCTCTCACTAAGGTTGCCAGTATTCTCACATGCACTGTTAAAGAAAAATCACACCTAAGCAAACAGATATTGATTTTATTCTAATACTGTTGCCAGCCATAGGGGAGGGAGCACAAGCCACATCTGGATGCTCAGCTCAGCTAAAGTAAAGGGCAGAGAGCTTTGCTTTGCTTTGACAGGCTGGTGTTGAGAAACTGCATGGCATCTGTATTTGGGTAATTGGCTTTATCCAAATGAACACTGAATTTTCCCCTGTCTTCATGACGGGGTAGTTTTACAGCCTACACCATGGTGCCCACTGAAGTTAGGCTCCTACCTTTCTACAAGAACTAGAAAGTAGGAGCTTTCTCTTTCTAGAAAATTACATTTCAATTGGAACAACCCTAGGTCCTTGGGAAAGACAGTCTTGAGTTGTAAAGCTAGCAAGAAGATTTTTACAAGATTTACATATCAAGGAGGCAGACAAATGCTTTAAAAATTACACCTTTTTTTAAGGAAATTCTTTAAGAGAGGTCAGTGCCTAGAAGCCTGTCTAAAGTTAATTCAAGCTGTGGAAACCATCTAGTTTCCCTTGGTGGGTGCTAAAGCAAATAATGATTTTTAGACCCCATCTTAATCTGAAATTTTCATTTTTTCTTTTTCATGAGCAACTCTTTTATGTGTCAACCATATGTTAGGCACTAATAATTCAAAAAGAACAGAATCTTATTGGGATCTACTTCAAGGAACATTTTGGCCAAAATTCAGTAGATATTTCATTCTTCTTAGTAAGTCCTAAGTTAATTAATAGGCTACATTTATAAAGCAATTCAGAACTCTTAGAGAAAATCATCACTCAAATAGTTTGTGATGTTATTAATTGTTCTAAACAAACAGCCTGTTTATTTTCTACTGAAAGTGACAATAAATAATGATTGGCTATTACCATAATGGGTTCTCACCATTTAGCTATTGAAGTTTCTCAACGTCAAAGGTTCAAACAGAATCAGACTCCCAACTACCTGTGCTGTTTTGTAAAGGAGTTGGTATAATGAAATTAATTTTCTGTCACTCTCCATCAACAAAATCTTTGTCATTCTCACTCTTTCAGGAATACCATTTATCTCTTTTATATTTGGGATAACTAAATAATTACAACTTTTTCTTTGTGCCTTTTATGAATACCATGGTTTGAGCTTCCTCTACTTTCTAGCAGATATATGTAAAATAACTTTTACGAGTAAAAATTCTGTTTACATATTTCAGAATTCAAAAAAAAAGTGACGAATACTTTTCCCTTTTTTGTTAGAATGTATATAAATTTTCTCATGGACTTGCTCAGAATTTGCTATTCCATGCTCTTAAGAAGGAAGCAATGCTATGGCAGGGTTATCCAGAAATCCCTTGTTCCAATTTTTTACACTTCCCTGATTTTCCTCATCTTTGGATCGCCCATAAAATATAGCTGCTTTCCAAGATTCTATTTCATCACTGACAATCTTCTCTCCTGGAGAGATAAGCTGGGCAATCTACTTTACTTATCCATTCACACTTTTGACTTCCCACTGTGTGCTGATGATTTCTTGTTCTATGTCTGTATTAGTCCATTCTCATTCTGACTGGGTAATTTATAAAGACTGGGTAATTTATAAAGAAAAGAGGTTTTATTGACTCAGTTTTGCATGGCTGGGGAGGCCTCAGGAAACTCACAGTGATGATGGAAGGCATCTCTTCACAGGGCAGCAAGAGAGAGAATGAGTGCCAGCAGGGGAAATGCCAGACACTTAACAAAACATCATATCTCATTAGAATTCACTCACTATTACAAGAAGAGCATGGGGAAGATGGCCCCCATTATTCAATTACTTCCCACAACATGTGGGGATTATGGAAACTACAATTTAAGGTGAGATATGGGTAGGGACACAGCCAAACCATATCAATGTCTTACTCACATCTCTCACCTGGAGTTTATATCCTGTTTCCAACTGTCTAGAGGGCGTCATTAGATATCTCATGAATATCTCAAGCCAAGTTATTTGCTCTTCCCTCAAACCTGCTTCTCCTCTATTCACAATGTTGCTTGTTTATTGCTCCCCTACAATCACCTGAACAAGTAACCTGAGAGAAGGTATATCCCTAATATTTGTGGGGCCCTATCCCTCATGTTTGGTTTCTGTTCACCTATTCTTTGGTTTCTGCTCACCTATTCCCAAACATCTGGTCTTTATCTATCTCTCAACCAAAGGATATATATGTAGTGGTCTGATTTATCCTAATGAGAAAGAGGCTGGCAAGAGGCCAACTTAGGCCCTAGCAGTAGTGTGAGAGTAGTTTAGATAGGGGATTCTCTGTCCCAGGTACTCAGAGCATAATTTGGAAGGGGAAGTGTGACCTCAGCTTGGATATGTCTTTTGTTCTGCAAATTTCACACCCTGTGGAAAGAGGCCAGAGCAAGACTTCCTAAAGCTTGAGGTTAGGGCAAGGAACACTGTTGCCTGGATCTAAGGATGGTACCACGTTAGGCCATCTTCATCCCTACCTTTTCTATCTCTCACTATAGCAAATTGATTACTAAACCCTATTAATCCACCTCCAAAAATACTTCTCACGTCTGTTGACTCTTCTTCATATGCCTTTATACAACTTTCGTTCAGGATCCCACCATCTCTTATTCTAATTATTTCCATATCCTTATTATTGATCTCCTCCTATCCATCTTCCCTGCTGCAAATGCAATGGCCTTCCTAACATGGCCATTTGATTATGTTTTCCTGCTTAGCACCCTCAGTGGGTCACCATTCTCTATAGGACAAAGTATAAACTCTGAACAGTGTTGTTTTGTGGTGTGACTTCTAGCAACTTAAGTTTTGTTTCTTCTGTTATCTACCCCCTAACGTGAACAATACTGAGCAATTTACAGTTGTTACACTGAAATACTCTATTAATTTCTATTTTCGTGCTTTATCCCCCAAGCTGATGCCCCAGCCTAGAACTGCTCAGCACTTCCTCTCTTCCTGCCTCCATCTGCCAACATACAACTCACCCTTCTAAACACATGCCAAGGGCTTCCTTCCCCAAGAAGCCTTTATTTTTCAGAAAGAATTAGAAACTCCTTCAGAGATATGTCAGAAGGCAGAGTGTGATGGGGTTTGAAGTCAGCCACAAGTGGACCTGAATCAGACTTCCACCAGTTATTGTATAACTTTGGGTAAGATAATTAAATTTAAGTTTCTTAAATAGGAGAAAAACATCTACATTTTAGGATGGCTGTGACTATTAAATGAGATTATATTCATACATGTGAAGCACTTAGCACAGTGCATGCCAAATGGTGGGTTCCTAAGAAATAGTAATTATATTAATAGATTTATTACATATAGATATGACTCTATTATTGTATTTTATCTTGTTTTATTTTCTGTACCCCATAGTTCCTAGACAGCAAATTCCCTTCATAGAAGTATTCAATAAGTATTTGTGACATGAATTATTCTACTGTAACTAAAAATATTCTTCAAATAATAGCATATGGTCCCACAGTCTCTTTCTTGCTGTTTTTCATTGTTCATTCATTGTTCAGCATCTGCAGCTGCTTCCTTGAGGGCCTTTTTCTATTTCTGGTATTGTCTCTTCAGCACTGATATATGTGGATAAGAGTGGTAGCATAAATGTAGATTTTTATTATATAGTCTTTAAGGTATTTGCTTCAGAATTTCTTAGGTATAACTTTCTGAAGAAAGTGATGATTTTTAGACCCAATCCAAAAGCCACTTCTGTTTCTCAAATGATTGATTTAGTCTTACAGATTTTTTTAAAAAAGAAAAATCCTACTTTGTATACAAATTATTTTAGAGTGAGGTTTTGGTTACTAAGAATCTAAATGTGATATTTAACCCTAAATCAGAGACATAATCAATACTCAAAAAAAAAAATAGGTACTTATTATGTGCACAGTGTCATGTTAGACAACAGGCTCCAGAATTCTATCATGCACGTGAAGCCATCAGTAATAATAACAGTTTAAGTAATACAACTAAGTAATAGTTTGTGAGACTCTGTCTCCTTGCAAAAACAATTTCAAAGAGGAAGACAAAAGATGAACTTGAATAGTTGAGGATGCTGCATAAAGAAGACAAACTGGCCCAAAATCTGAACAGGCCCCAAACTGAGTCATGATTATGCAGAAAAAGGTAGAAGGAGGATATTTTCAGACTGTCAGTTTTCAGACTGTAAATCAGTGAAGGGAAATGAAGCTGAGTGTGGCATGCACAGAAAGATGGTTTGACTTGGATAGGTGGGCATTCATGTGTGTGAGCATGCTATCTTGGGGCTGGGAGTAAGTTGAGCTGATATGTAGGTGAGAACAAGGAACAGATGACCTTGAAAAGTGGGATGTGTTCTATGGATTAAGTAACAGGGCCAAACAGGGCTTTAGCAAAGCAGGCTAAACAGTGTGTTTTATTATGAAAGAGATAGATCTTCACAACCCACTGAAATGTAACTGTTAAGAAAACATTCAAGAAGATTCTCACCACATTATGAGGTCAAAATCAAGTTTAATAATATGTCTGTCTAGAAACGGGCTTGAATTAGCATCATCCAAGCAAGAGTCCAATAATTCTCTGAAGAAATATCTTTAATATCTCCTCCACTTTAGCCAAAATCATTCTAAAACTAAAGGCTCATTTCAAAATCCCTTTTAATATTTCAAAGGCTAAAAGCAAGAATCAGAAAACCCTACAAAAGGACCTTTGATGTCACCAATCAAATGCAAAACAGATGCATTTTTATATTACTATCTTCCACAAATCTTCAATGATTATGGCATTTATTCTTTAAAAAACAAACTTGAAGCATAGCTTTTGGATTCATTCTAATATCTATGGACTTCAATGTTTACAGTGGAAAAAAATTTCCAAGGCATAAAACTCTTTTTTTTTTTTTTTTTTTGAGACAGAATCTCGCTCTGTCGTCCAGGCTGGAGTGCAGTGGCGCGATCCCGACCCACTGCAAGCCCCATCTCCTGGGTTCATACCATTCTCCTGCTCCAGCTTCCTGAGCCTAGCTAATTTTCTTGTATTTTTAGTAGAGATGAGGTTTCACCATGTTAGCCAGGATGGTCTCGATCTCCTGACCTCATCATCTGCCCACCTCAGCCTCCCAAAATGCTGGGATTAAAGGCGTGAGCCACTGTACCTGGCCTCCTCAACTCTTAACTAATATAACTGAGAAAGCTTTAGTTTTGAAAAGGTGGTTAGCAAACATGTTGTACCAACTTTTAAAATAAGAATAATGCCAACTGTTGTTGGCATTTTACATAGCATTCAATTTCAATTCCCAGGGTTATTCTACAATTTCCCCATCTGCCTCTGAAGAGTGGCTTCATTTTTTTTTTCCCTGATTATCATCCTCCAAGCCTTAGTAAGAACCCAACTAGTCCATAGTCCATGAAGCTTTATCTAAATATTGATATGCTTGCACCCCATTATCTATCACACTTTGAATCTTTAAACCATTCTTACTATTTAATTGTATTGTATTATCATTTAATATATTATATTGTATGTATACATTACACATATATACATGTATATGTTTGCATATACATGTACATACACATTACATAGTGTATATATAGATTATATACATACCTAGCAATGTGTATGTTATGTATAATATTCTCATATAGACACACATATAGAGAGAGTTATCACTTATTGAGGGGTTACTATGTGCAAGCACTAACAAATACATAGTTTTTCAGTCTTTTCAATAACCCTGTAAGTTGATCATTAATATTATTTCCGTTTACATTACAGACAACTGAAATTTAAAGAAGCTAAGCAAGTTTCATGTAATTTCACAACTAGTACTAAGTAGTGAAGTTGGAATTAGAAATTCAGACTCTCTGAATCTAAAGCCTGAACTTGTAGTCACTATAGAGTCATTGAGGACACTAACCCTTATGTATTTATAAAACAGGCAGGTATATCACTACCCAATAAGTATAACTTGAAAAAAAATGAATGAATAATTTTGTGCAACAGACTTATTGAACTTTTAGTCTACAGATGTTTATAAAAGCATAAAATTTCTGAAGATATCCTTGTGTTTGCTTAGATACAAGCAAATTAAATTTCCTAGGTGACAGCATGTTAATTTTAATATAGCCTTTTGCTTTCCAGCTTGTCAGCCTCTATGTCAAACTGGGCCTCAAAATAGTATTTGCAAAGATTATCACTGCAACAGGCAGCTGAAGTCTGTCACTTGAATGCATGTAATCAAATTATCAATTGGTTGGCAAGGTGACTAGCTCCATATTCTATTTAAATTTGTTGATTTGTAGAAAATAATTTTTGCAAGTATAAATCAGAGTATCCTGCAGGGTGGAACAAGTGGGTATTAGAAAGAGCCTAAATAGACAGCATTTTTACAAAGGATGAAAGACTTACTCTTAGTTTAGTACAGGGAATGCTGGGCCATTTACAAGGCCCTGCGGAGACAAATCATAATAGCAGGAGAAAAAAAAATGACCGCTCAGCCTCATCTAAAACCAGAAAGAAACCATTAACATCATTTTAAATTCTTAAATACAAATACAGTGATAATAAGACTTATAGAGGAGCCGTGTTTTCCATTCAAAATAGCACAAAGTTTAACTTTTCCTCAAGCTTATCTAACATCTTTTATTTTCTCTTCCCCTGACACCTTTATTTCTAGACCAGCTTCTTCCTATACCTACTGGCCTTGGTTCCTGTGCTCTGTGCACCCTAATTCTCTTCATTCTTGTGCCATTTACAAAAATTTTTATATATGTTTTCTCACTTCATCCTCACAGCCTCTCAGGTAAAGTTTAGTATGGGTCCAACAGGCACCACTTTCAATCCAAGAAGATACAAATATTCTTGAATAATATATATATGGCAAAAACCTATTCATTCAATTATACTTTTATGACCTCTTTTTAACAGCAGAGTCAGAGCATTTACACACTTCCTGGTTTCCTTTAGTTTACACCCAGGGCTTCCTGAGTGCTATGGATCCTGAATTCACTGCCCAGATCCCCCGTCAAAATGGACTCCCCTATTTCCTTAGAAGCAGAGAGTGTTTGCTGATGGCTGACAGCTGAATCCCTTCTCAGGCATTGCTCTTGGCCAAAGGGAAATTTTTTGTCCAAGTTATGCTTCCTTGCTGGCAGTTCCCATGCAATGACTAGTTGAAATGGGATACAAAAGCCTGCACTTCTTGCAGTCAGGTCACCTTTCAAGAGTCATCTAGGTTTCAGCACTCCCATGAGAATGGCCAATGATTATTTTAACTGTATCACTGTCTTCTGCCCAGTTACAGATGCTGTCCCCACAAAGTCATTCACCAATGAACATCCTACATACAAATCTTCATCTCAGAGCTTGTTTCCCAGAAAACCTAACTTAAAATACTGAACATTTGCTACCATGAAAAAATCCATTCCTTTGAAACAATCCTTTCTTTTTTAGTGCTTCTCATTCTCCTTCTGAGGGCTTTTTCCAAAAGGTTTATTTTGGGTATATTCAATGAGCATCACGTACTGTGGAACAGTGACCATGACTTCTATTCTCCTTAAATCCCACTATCAAAGTGAAGCAATTCACAAACTTCTTCCTCTTAACCCGTTTCCAAACCAGCATACATCCTCTTCCATAACCTTGCCACCAAATCGCAAACTCATTCTGGATATCCAGGTAAATTTAGAACTTCACAAGCTTCCTGAGAAATTTGAAATTTGGAAGCACCTAAAATATCTAATTTAAGCCACTCTCAGGAAGTCAGGCTCTAACTAGACCATATTCTTCATGCCATGCATATGGTGTCACAGAGTAACGCAGAATGCTCTTCTGTGAGACTATTGTATGCTCTTGGGATAGCTTTGGTTTGGCTGGTAGGCAAAGCTACACCCACCTATATTAAAGTAGAACTTCCCTTGAAAGACTTGGACATTCAAATTCTCAGCCATCCTAAAACAATAGAGGTCTTACAATTTCAAATTAGGAATTTGGGGAGGGTGGGGTGGGTCTTAAAGATGAAAAAGGGTCCCAAGTATTTAGCCTGAATTTCAAAGTGTCTATGTGTTTAAGCATATTCCTAAGGATTGAGGTGTACAGGCCTCTGTCACAAGAAAACAGCCCAGTAAATACACAGAGAGAGACATTCCATGTAGGAGGCAGACATGGGGCTGAGATGAGAGGTTTAGCCTCAGCTGTAATGCAGGAAATGCAGGAAACAATCTGTATCCATGCTTAAGCCAAGATGATATACGGAAGAGCAGTAACCCTGAGGTCAGTTTGGAAGAGCAGCAGTCTCAGGGAGGTCCAGAGCCCCAGAACTACAGGATGGGATGTGGCAGTGTTTTAGGGAGGGAATGGAAAGTGACAATTTGGAAATGTGCAGCAACAGGACAGAAGGATGTGGTGGAGCTGAGGTCAGCAACGTGGAGCCAGGCAATGCACAAACTGCAGCTCAGACTGATTTGGATTCCATCTGGTAGTCTCCTCTAAAGTGTGCAAGCACAGGGGAGAAGGACCTTGGAGAAGATGCCAAATGTCTCCCATCAGGCACATAAGAGCCACACAATCAGTGGACTGGAAGTTCAACTGCTAAGGCAACCTTACATATACTCCCAGACTGGTAGAGTTTGGGGCATTCATAGTGCTCACCTGTCTTTCAAAATCAATGCAGTTTTCATTATTCCTTCCACCACTGACAAAAATTTCTATTCATTTTTATTATTTTTATTATTTGACATAGGAGGCCTTGGTGAAGCAGGCAGCTTAAAGTCATCCATTGATCAGCCTCTGGGACATTTACCTACACTACCCAGAAAAGAACAAAAGGTATGGAAGATAAAGGATACAGCAGAACATATGGCAAAAGAAAAACAGTCTGGACTTTGTGTCTTCTATGGACAGTCAAGGGTGACTGTTTTGTGGCTAGGGTGGCAGCTTATAATGGTCCACTACTTTTCTCTACACAAATGCCTCATTATTAACCCAGCAGCCAGGCTACAAGACCCCCTACCCATCGCCAACAACCCCTATCCTTGACATGGTAAAAGCCACCCAAGGTGTGGAAGTCAAGAAGGATCAAACATTTCACTTCACGGACCAATGAAATACAGTGTTGGCAATATTTTTCAAGATGACAGAAGAAAAAAATCTTATCATGTAGCAGCACAATTATTTCATAAGACAACAGACATTTAAATATCAGAAAAATTGAAAGGAATTCATATCATACAAAAGGGCCATCTTTTAAACTGAGAGAATTTAAAATACTTCTAAATTATTTTATTTTTTCTATTTAAATTTTCATTTAGCCTTGAACTGATTAAAAACAAAACTCTCTTGTGAAATAGTACCACTTTTTAGACAGTTTTAGGGAAGCATCACCCTAAACGACATGAATTCAGACAGCAGCAGGCCCAGAACAATACTCTCCAACATTATCTGTTAATCGTATGTTTTACTTCTTTCAGAGGAGTGCTTGGAAGTATAATGTCTTAACTCATAAGAAAATCCCTGCAAGGGTAGTCATTTCAGACAATCCGTCAGAGGATTACATTTTGTTTTATTAAGTCAATCAACAAATGTATATTCCAGTCATTATGCTTTAAACCATGGACCTTTTAGTGCACATGTAAATTTCTGCCTATAAAGAAGGTAAGTCCTGTCAAAATTGCCCCTGGGAGCCACTTCAGGCCAGCAACTACATTGGTTTATGTTTTCACTCAGAAGTCACAAGCATGACTAAAACATTCTCACTAGAGGGTCTCAATCTTTTTATTTTTCGGGAGGAAAATGATGTACTATAACTGGATGATCTCCAAGGCCTGGTGCAATGCAAAAATATTATGGTTCTGCAAACACACAAGCACCAGAACTTGACGATGTTTATGATCACTGTTGGAGTTGTCTCAGTATGCACAGCAGTAATGCAGCCAAGTTTAAGAATACCTTCATTCATTAATTTTTCTAATACCAGAATATGTGACTAGCATCCCAGTGAAAACAAATTGAGGCAGAAAATTTTAAACCATAAGAAATTTTGGAGATTGAAGACCACGTAGATCTTACTATGGTGTTGTGGGTAGAGAGCTGCAGAAATTCCCCCCCCGCCCCATTTTATTTTCCCTTCATCCTAAGAAAGTCCCATTTTCCTGTTGTGCCTGACTTTGTTAAAAGGGATAGTCTCTTACCTTTAGTTTGGCTTGCTATTTGTGGAAAAGCTTTAAACCTGTACACTGAAAAGGCACACATAACAAACACAATGTATTCATAAAGAAGCACACATACCCTTCAAAAACAGAAAGAAAAAAAAAAGACACATTTTGTACTTGGAACACAGAGCATTGTCTTTTTGTCCAGCTTTGCTCTCACGCCCAGCAGACACCATTAGAGCATTTTTTCTTTCTTCCCAATAAAGCCACTGACACCACAGTGGCAAACATTAGTGTCTCTCAATTGTGAGGCATTAGAGAAATGGAAGGTGTCCCTTGCCCCGATGTGTGCTATCAACTTTGCTACAGCTTACAATTAAGCACAAGGATAAAAACAGCTTCAAGATGAATTCATTTTCTTCTTTATCCCTTTTTTAACTCTGTATTGTGGAAAAATAATATTTCTTCCACTTTAATATAGGCTGAAGTTGGTAAACTGGAAATATAAAGAGAACATACATAGAAGATCTTATCTGTTGGGTGGACCAAGGTAATACTTCTGCAGTACGTGTGGGGAACAATAGGCGAAAAAATACAGCAATGTTTTTCGATAGAGAGGAAGTGAAAGGCAATTTTTTAAATATATGAGATTCTTAAGAGTAAAAAAAAACAAAAAAAATCTTAAAGGTCAATGCAGAGCTAAATATAGAGAATAGCACATCTGCTATCTGTTTATTTGTTTATGGGAAAACACACAGAAGTACTATTGATGTTAAATGTCAAAATTTATTAGCAAAGATGCTTAGTATAGTCCTTAAACTAAATGACTTATCCAAATAGACAAGGGCATAATAAATGTTTAAATAAAGTTTCTAAATTTTGAAAAGATGGATCCCCTAGCACATAGAACACATTCCATTCCTAGTGAATCAAGGATGTTATATTTGTAAGGTTCAAATTACTGCCACAACTTCTGCTGTGGAGCAATGAGCAGTATAGCAGGCACTTAAACAAAGAGTTCAGGGGGATATGTTGAGTGTATTAAAAAATTATGACCTGCAAAACTGACAATGTCACAGTACTAGAGTTTCTGGGGAGCTCTCCACCGTTTTTTTTAAAGTATGCCAAGAGTTACTCCTTGAACTGACAATACTTTGACAAAAAAGAAATCCAAGCTCATAAAGCAGTCACATTCAGCAGAAATGTCAGTACAAAGAGCTAGAACATTTCTTGAATTTCCTATATTATCTTCAACCAGGGATTAATATTTAGAACATCATCACCAAAATAAAAAAGTCATTTTGATACATAATGAAAGCTGTAGGCATTATATTTATAATAGAGTGATTTGGATGAGTAAGGTGCAGATAAAATGCATCTTATAACTTACTAGCTCAGGAGATAGTATTTTCCTGCATGATACAATTGCTGGCCATTGTGATTTAAGAAGTATAAAGTGGCTGCCATTCTGACAGGTAATGCATCTTGCAGTGCAATTTTACAGAACAGTATAATTGTGTCCACATTACCAAAGCAGTGGTGCCCTGGGAAGCCTTGTCATTGCCTCTATGGGGAAATAGTCTGAGCCCTTTTCCTTATTTGTAATCACCTTGGTTTGCTCAGATGTATTCCCTAATCCACCAGTCCTTGTGGATTGCATTACATTGCTTTTTGAATCAAACTATTATGAAACAATTAATGAAGTTTTTTTTTCTTTTTGTGTACTTTCAGAGAAAACTAAGATCAATTTCTTAGTGCTCAATTTCTTCTTGCTTTATATGCTCTCAAGCTCCATCACACCTTGAAAACATTAAATCATTTCTCCTGAAATACATCTCTGGTGTCTATATCAAAAGTAAAGTGAGAGTCATGAAGTTAACTTGCAGGTAAACGCACATCGTCTCAAATTTCTAACTACAGTTTCTTTCTGAAATATGAGAAAATTTTCTAGAAGAATTTAATGTGGTTTTATCATGCTGAACTTGCACAGTTTACACCGCTCTTAGTCTTTTCAACTTGACACCAGAGCAACTACTAGCTTAAAAACTTATAAGGGGTCATTTCTGATAATATTTCAGAGGTTTCCTTTGGCACATATATATATATATATGCGTGTATATATGGCATATATATGTGTGTGTATATATGGCATATATACATATATATGACATATATACATATATACATGCATACATATATATGCCATATGTGTATATATATTTGTATATATATGCCAAAGGAAACCTCTGAAATATTAAAACCACCTGGGTAGCTTTTAAAATAGTAATATTGGGAACCCACCCCAGACCAATTAAATAAGAATCTTTGATGGGAAAGAGTCCCAGGTATTAATACCTTTAGAAAGCTTCCCTGGTGATATAAATGTGCAACTGTTGTTATTTGATGTAACAATGATTCCTACTTTCAAGGAGGGAAATAAAACATTTTGATGTTGTTACTGTTATTGTTATTGTCATTTGTCTAGAGAGTCATATTTAGTTATTGAAAGAAAGCTTCTTCAATATGAGAACAGAGGACACTATATCATGAAATTTTCCATTATTATCTATGAAACACTGTGTTTATTTCCTAGTTAAATCCAAGAAGACAAACTTTTAAAGATAGATGTGTAAGACGCAGCTTTATCTTGTCAGATTGTGAGTTTCCTCCTTCCAGTCTTAGCCAAAATACCATTCACTTAACCACATTTGCTAATAGACATCCTAAAAAGATATTGTAGTAGACAGAATAATGGCCCCACAAAGATGTCCAGGTACAATTACCCAAGACTTGTGGATATGTTTTCTACATAGCAAAAGGGAGTTTGCTGATATTATTAAGGATCTCAAGAGGGGAAATTTACTTTGGTTTATCCAGGTGGCCTCAATGTAATCACAAGAGTTCTTATTAATGGAAGAAGAAAGTCATAATCAGAGAGATTTGAAGATGCTACACTGCTGGCTTTGAGGATGGAGGAAGATCCATGAGCCAAAGAATGCAGGAAGCCTTTAGAAGCTAGAAATGGCAAGAAAATGGATTGTTTCCTTGAGAGTCTGTTTTTAAAAATGCAGCCTTATGGACACTTGCTCTTAGAATTTCTAATCTCCAAAACTGAAAAGTAATATATTGTGTTGATTTAAGCCACTAAGTTTGTGGTAATTTGTTATAGTAGCAATAGAAAACTAACACAGACACATTGAATTACCTCAAACATTGCCCAACTTGAAAATACCCTCCACTTTTCTCTTGTTCTAGCCCTCATTTATTAATTGATTCGAAAAACCAAACTAGACATTGAGAACACAGATATAAAAACAGGGGCCTTTAAAGGTCTAATATCCAGAATCTATAAGGAGCTTAAATAAATCAACAAGCAGAAAACAATCTCATTTAAAATGGGTAAAGGACATGAACAGACACTTTTCAAAAGAATACATACACACAGCCAAAAAGCATATGAAAAAATACTCGGCATCACTAATCATTAGAGAAATGCAAATCAAAACCACAGTGAGATACCATCTCACACCAATCAGAATGCTTATTACTCAAAGGCCAAAAAATAACATGCTGGCAAAGTTTTGGAGAAAGGAAAATGCTTACACACTGCTGGTGGCAATGTAAATTAGTTCAGCTGTTGTGAAAAGCAGTTGGGCGATTTCACAAAGAACTCAAAGCAGAATTGTCATTTGACCTAGTGATCCCATTATTGGGTATCTGCCCAAAGGACTATAAATTGTTCTGCCATAAAGACATATGCCTGCATGTGTTCACGGCAACACTACTCACAATAGCAAAAACATGGAATCAACCTAAATGTCCATCAACGGTAGACTAGATAAAGAAAACGTGGCACATATACACTGTGGAATACTACACAGCCATAAAAAGAACAAGATCATGTCCTTTGCAGCAACATGAATGGAGCTGGAGGCCATTAACCTAAGTGAACTATGTTAGTGAACACAGGAACAGAAAACCAAATATTGCATGTTCTCACATATTTGTGGGAGCTAAACAGTGAGTACCTATGGACACAAAGAAGGGAACCACAGACACTGGGGCCTACTAGAGCGTAGAGGGAAGGAGGAGGGTGAGAATCAAAATCTACCCATCACATACTATGCTTATTATTTGGGTGGTAAAATAATCTGTACAGCAAACTCCTGTGACAAACTCCTGTGACAAACCCATATAACAAACCTACAAATTAAGAAACAAAACATGGTCCTTGCCCTCAAGGAGTTTATAGTTAAGTAGGGGTATAAAAACTAGTGTAAAACAGCATAGCAAAGGACGTGAAAGGTTTGCACTGTGCTATGAAGTACCTTGTCAAGGCTATTGCCATTTGCTTAAGGAGATAGTGCTTGACCTATTTCTTGAAGTGGATCAGTGGAGACATTAAAGGGAAGTGAATGAGGTGGGAAAGTTGGAATGCTGTAGGTAAAAGTATAGGTAAAGAGTCAAAGTAAATAATTATGGATAGGCAAAGTGTTTAAGTAAATGAATGTGTGGCTAGAGCTCAGACACACATTAGGCAGTACTTAAATATGAGATACTCAAGCTACACATAGCAGTCAGCAGCACCACAAAGGTATGCAGCACATGTGTTTTGCTTAAAGAGTGACTCATCCCCAAATAAAAAGGAATTCCAGAAATACCTTAATGTAATTGTCACTGAGGACCTTGATCTTAATGCAAATTAGTCTTCCTGTAGGTCAGCTTCCCTAGCTCTCCAGACATGTTCAGAGAGAACTCATTCTAAATTATATTCAAGCTGAGAATGCTGAAAACTCTGCCCCATTATATGAACCCTTAGTCTGGTCTTGTTTGTTGTTCTATGATGATATGAAGACTGAATGCATTTCAAATCACTTGGGTCAAGGTGAAAAAACTCTCCAACCCTTACTCCATCTTTGCCAGAGAAATAGTAATGCTAGGAACAGAACACTGCAAGTAGCTATAACCACTTCAACGTTTTAAATAAAAGAGGAAGAAAGTTCAGTTCAGATTGTGTGTGTGTGTGTGTGTGTGATCATGCTCCCACCACATCTAAGAAGGTACAACCCTCTTATGAATGCATCTCATATATCATCTTTGTTTTTTTTTTCCTTTCCCCCACCTTGTCTCCTGTCCCTAAACCCAGGTTTCCTAATGACCATCAAATATGCTGTTGTCAAGAGGAGTTAAATGTGGCCCCAAGTAGAATACACCAGAGTCTCAGTCTAAAAACCCTGAAAGTGGTTATTTATATAACCATTATCAGTATCTCCTATACAACTTTATTTCATTATTAATATTTCTATTTTTTAAACATATGTTCTTTCCTGGAGGTGTTATGAATCATTTGAAGGGAAAACATGGGTCCTAGACTTTTATCCTGCCACATTCGGTGATTATAATACCTTTAGTTAGTCTTCATTAAATATCTTTTCATATAACAAATCCAAAGTCATAGAGGTTGAAATTTAGATGGATTTTGGTGCAATATTAAAAGCAAAAGGGGATTTTAAGTTCCCTACAGCAAATTAAAACTTGAGTTAATCATGAGTTTTGTGTTTTCTCCTTTAGAAAGTCATATAAGTAGTGGCCAGGCACGGTGGCTCATACCTGTAATCCCAGCACTTTGGGAGGCCAAGGTGGGCAGATCACCTGAGGTCAGGAGTTCAAGACTAGCCTGGTCAACATGGTGAAACTCCATCTCTACTAAAAATAAAAAATTAGCCAGGTGTGGTGGCATGTGCCTGTAGTCCCAGTCACTCGGGAGGCAGAGGCAGGAGAATTGCTTGAACCCAGGAGGCAGAGGTTGCAGTGAACCAAGATCACACCACCTCACTCCAGCCTGGGCGACAGAGTGAGACTCCATCAAGAAAGAAGAAAGAAAGAAAGAGAGAGAGGGAGAGCGTGAGAGAGTGAGTCATCCAAATAGCATGAATTCTAAGACAAAAAGGCATTTGGTATCTGATTCCTTTATAGCAAAGACTCTAATCACAGCTTCCTTCTGGAAATAAATTTGAAACACAGGATTGCTCATCCTGCATGAATCCACTTTTCTAATTCTAAGGTATTATGATTCAGCAAAACCTTCCCACTACATGACTGCTATATTCCTGGCATAGCCAAAAATTTCTCAGAGGGAATATATATGAAACAGTCAAGTTACCATCAACGGGGCTTATAATTTTCTATTTCCTCCCTGCTTGGTTATGATGGCACTTAAGAGCCTAAGGGAATTAAAAAATACAGGCAAACAGGGACTACCTGTTATTGATTCCAAGTTATTAACTCAAGCATTTTAGAACTCCACAATACTTTAAAATTCATTTTGCCCCAATCATTCATTTTATAGATGATGAAACCAAAATTGAAAGAGGTTAACTGATTGCCCAACTGTACCTACTTTGCATTTGCAGAACTAGGACTAAATCCTGGGTCTCCGGATCCCTCTCAAGAAATGTTCTATTTCACTAAAAGTATATATTTCAAGGCTCTTTAATGTTCCTGCTGTAAAACTGGTAAGGTGACTATGGGCTGGCTCTTTTTAGTTACAACCTGGGTGATCCAGTTACCTACTTACTATTGTATCATAAACTACTACAAAACTCAATAGCTTACTTTTTTGTCACCCATGATTCTGCAGAGTGTATGTTCAGCTTGGGGTCCTTCATAGAGTTTCAGCCACAGAGCAGCTGAGGATGAAGTCCTCTAACAGCTTCTTCATTCAAATCTGGTACCTGGGCTTGAATAGATGAACAGCCAGAAGCTTCAGGCATCTGCTTCTCTTCCTATAGCTACCTTGGGCTTCCTCAAGCGTGGAGTCTTAGGCTTGCACTACTTACATGGAGTTTGCTTCCCCTAAAGTTAAGTGTCCCAAAAGACCAAAGTAAAAGCTGCAAGGCATTTTATAGTCTTGCATGTCTCAGAATGCTACTTATCTTACATTTTCTCTCACATTCTATCCTATTGGCAAGCAATATACTCAGCTCAGATTCAACCTTGAAACAACATGGGTGAAATAGCAAGAGAATTTTGACCATCTTTACATTACTTTTATGTACATTTTAACAATTTTAAAATACTGAATGCCTTATTTTAGCCAGAATTTAAATCCCCTGAATGATAACATTCAATCATTATTCAGAGACAACAGACAAAATATAGCAGTTTGTCTATACATGAAAGATATTTTCTACCTCAAAATTATTGAAGGACCACTCTGTGTGGATGTTCCCAACATTGAAGTCTATAGTCTATTCAACTTTTTAAAATGGAATCCTTTCCTGTCTCATAGCTATAAGCTCATTAGATTACTAGACATTTAATATAAAATGTGTGCTGTTTCCTCCTTGAAAAATTGAAAAATTAGGCTTCTCCAATTAGTGTTCTACATTGGGATCTGACAAGTTAAAAATACAGAATTTCTTCTATTAAAATGTTCTATCTGTAACAAACAAAAAATACTAGTTGGCACATTTTGTTCTCTTTTCCTCAGCTTTTGACTCTGTGAACAAAAATGGGCTGTTAAGTATAAATTGTATATATTTATAAAATGCCTAGAAAAGACAGAGAGAAATATTAGTTGGTTTTCTCTGGTTGATAAGAATATGTGTCTTTAAATTTTATGCATATTATCTACGAGGAACATAAATGATTTCTGTAATAAAATCATAATAAAATGTTAAAGAAGAGTTATAGATACATTTTCAGAATTTTTTTTTCAGGCATTATAGAGTCTTTTATCTGTAACTATTTGCTCAATGACTACCAAGTATTAAAATAAATCACATTTAGTAACTGAAGCTAAAATCTATACATTATAACCTGTTTATCTTGGAGACTAGAAGGTAAATTACATGGTTCAGCACTAGATATTCTATGAAGGTTTTACCAAAACAGAAAATCATAGTTTAGATGTCCATCAAATTACATATATAATAAAATATGGCCAATCTCTAGCATTAAAAAATCGAGACTGTGACCACGCCTTTAAAAATGTGTTATTAGAAAACATCCACCATGATCTCTTGAGGAATACTATAGTGCTGTGGAAAAAATAACTCTCAGTTTATGCCCAAGCAGAAGTGATGCAGCTTTCTGGTAAGGTTTATGCCATAGGAGGACAATCCCGATTATGTAAGTTTATGGTTTTTCCTTGGCTGGCAACAGCAAGGAGCTATACTCAATACATTTGTTAATTAAAGGATATGATATCAAAGCTTCTCCAGCCTAGTTCTTTTCGGAAACTCAGTTGAGAGAAGTAAGATTCACGGACCTGAGTGACTCATAAAGCAATAAACATCCTTGAGAAATCTGAGTGTCAGAGACGCCACCCTTCCCATCTTCTGCCCCTCTCCTCCCAGAGAGCAAAATGCTTTTACAAAACTGTGTTTTGAATGATGTCATATCATAGGACCTGATAAGAAATGTTCTATGTGGTCCTTATTTTGTTTACTCTAAGATACCACTAAAGTTGTCATTCAGTATGAAGTTATACTCTTTGTCCCATAAGAAGAACTGGACCTTTCTTCTTAACACATTGTGCTGTTCTTGAATAACTGGGTTATTTATGTCAAAGTCATTGTGCATTATGGGATTTTTGTCTTTCCTTCTGCTTTATGGGTGTTAGAAGACTGAGAATCTAATGTGTGCCCCAACTCAAGAAGGGCTTGACGTTTGCAGGAACTTATTCTATGGCTTTCAGGATTCTCAGTATGTAAGCTGGTCTCAACCACAAGAGAGGAACACCAGTGATATCCACTACTTCATTTAGTACCATATGAGCTAAGGAAAGAAGCAGGGAATTATTTAATTATTCTTCCCTCTTTTGCACAATGCCTTCTCCTTCTTTCTCTCAACAAAGTGTCTAGGAGAAATGAAGACCCCCAACACAGTGTTCTCTTCTTGATGATTATTTTTCTTCTTTGGAGATTTTTTCATACCTATTCAAATTGGCCGAATGAATTGACCGGTATGCACCATTTAGTGAATGGAAGTAAGGGGTATGAATCAGTAAAGTTGGATATTTGGGTGTCTATTTCCTGGTAATTGTGTCTATATCCACAATCAACTTATATCACTAATAAACATCAGTATGAGAGATTTTGAGACACTATTCGAGCTGGTAAAATTTCTAAAAATTAAAAAAAAATTAAAGCTGAAGTTTCTTATTTGATAGTGGGATTATTTCATGAAAAGGTTAATCCCTTCTTTTGCTTACAAACCACTTATTTTGGAGTGGTTTATGAATTGTTCAAGGTCAAAAATTATCACAGCTTAAAACAAATGAATTTTGTTGGTTAAGTATAAGAGAGAATAAAAGACATTATAGATTTCCCTTTGAAAGGGCAATGGAACACGTGTTTTACTTACAGCAACTAAACACCTTATACAAGAGTAACGGTATTCAACAAAAGTGAATATAGTAATGAGAATGAATAAATGAAACTCCAAACATTGACTCAAATACACTCAGATACTTAAATGCTACTGAATGACCACAACATAAAGAGACAAAAATTATAAATACATCCAGAACTTTGTACCCAGAGTTTTGAACTTCATCCGTGCTTGTCCTTCAGCATCTTTGATTTTGGGGCTGTTATGCTCTGTAACAATGAGTGGACTCCAGGTATGTAAAGATCAGATTGTGGTCGTGCCAGAATTTATCTCCATATGTTAACTTCACAGTAGAAATTCCAGTATTGCAGACCATATCTCTAACATGTTATTAAGGGAAATTTACATAAAATAGGTTGGATAGATGAAGCAACATTTTTCATTGTTGCTTCTCCCCACATGACACAGATAAAAGTAACTACAAGTGAAGACTCTCAAATCCCTCAATCCAAGTGGCAAACTGACTGGCATAAAAAATTAATTCCTAAATAGTAGGTGGAAGGGTGCATTTGAAGCTCCTTTAATCTAAAATCCAAAATACACACACATACAAAAGGTCCTGACACAACCTCGTTGGTGTTGAAAGAGGATTTAAATGATCCAATGGATGGTATAAGCTACAAATAAATTTCAGTATTCTGGGCACAGTGGCTCATGCCTGCAATCCCAGCACTTTGGGAGGCTGAGGTGGGCAGATCACCTGGGGTCAGGAGTTTGAGACCAGCTTAGCCTACATGGTAAAACTCCTGTCTGTACTAAAAATACAAAAATTAGCCAGGCATGATGGCACATGCCTGTAGTCCCAGTTACTCGGGAGGCTGAGGCAGGTCCTCAATACTGCAGTTGCCACTTGCCTTTCTTATAATGTTTCGGGGGAAAAAAACAGGTGGAAAAAATCAGAATGTTTTCTCCACAAATTAACAATAGATGGCAATAGATGTATTTATGTACTTCAGTTTTTGGTTTATTTTTGCATAATTACATAATAAACCCAGATCGAGAACTTAGATTATGGCTATAGAGACATGCTTGTTACTCACAAGCATGAAATAGTGTTCTGTGTCCCAGAACCTGAAACAGCTTTCTGTTCAGTACAACTCCCTAATACTTGGAATTCAAGAAGATGGTATTACTGTTATTGCCATTTGAATCTCCTTCTGAGGCTCAAAAGAAAACATGTTATTCCTCTCCATAAAACACCCCCCAAGGACAGGTACAGTGGTTCATGTCTGTAATCCCAGCACTTTAGGAGGTTGAGGCGGGCGGATCACAAGGTCAGGAGTTCGAGACCAGCCTGGCCAACGTGGCAAAACTCCATCTCTACTAAAACTACAAAAATTAGCCAGGCTTGGTGGCATGTGCCTGTAGTCATGGCGAAATCCTGTCTCTACTAAAAATACAAGAATTAGCCAGGCGTGGTGGCATGTGCCTGTAGTCCCAGCTACTCAGGACGCTGAGGCAGGAGAATCACCTGAACCTGGGAGGCGAAGGTTGCAGAGAGCCGAGATCATTCCACTGCACTCCAGCCTGGGTGACAGAATAAGACTCCATCAAAAAAGAAAAAAATAATAAAAACAAAATAAAATAATAAAAAACCAAACCCAAATAATCACATGTAAGCACTAACTGTATTTGGTTTTGGTGTTTTCTTTTTTATTTTATTTTATTTTATTTTGAGACAGAGTCTCACTGTGTCTCCCAGACTGGAGTGCAGTGGCGCGATCTCAGCTCACTGCAAGCTCCACCTCCTGGGTTCACGCCATTCTCCTGCCTCAGCCTCCCGAGTAGCTGGGACTACAGGTGCCCGCCACCACGGCTGGCTAATTTTTTGTATTTTTAGTAGAGACAGGGTTTCACCATGTTAGCCAGGATGGTCTCGGCCTCCCAAAGTGCTGGGATTACAGGTGTGAGCCACCACGCCCGGCCTGGTGTTTCATTTTTAGCCTGCCTTTACACATCAAGAAACAGAATAAAAAGTTAACTGCTTAAATACATTCATTGTAGTAAATAGGCCATTTGCCAGTAGATTGGTTTATGTGAGTAGATTTCAAAACTGTTCCTGGTACATGTCCATGATGTTCATGAAAAAGCAGTCACAAAGGAAAAACTGCTTTCCATGAAGTTGGGGGGTATGACAAGTTCGAAGCACAGCATGCAGTAAGGACAGAGGGAATGAGACAGTGTGGGTAATGTCATGAAGGGGCAGCCTTTGAAAAATAAGAGAATAGGTGACTCAAGATTTTCTAGACAGCAGTGAAAGTCAAAAGGTCTTAATAGGAGTTGCTGAGGACTTGCTTTGGGACTATTGTTTTTGAGATAGATACAAATACAAATTGGAATTTTTGTTTGAGTTTGCTTCTGCAAGTAAGGTGTCTTTCCAAGGGTATGTATGTATATATATACATACATATAATCCTTCCAGGAACATATCTATGATGCAACAACTATCAAATCTCTGTTTCCATCTCTAATATCTTTTCTAAGCTCCAGATCATGGATCCAGCAACCTGTGAAGACCTTTCACTTCATCAATTGTCTCAGAACCCAACATGGCCAAATCTGAATGTATTAAATCCCATAAAACCTCTCCCTCCTCCTCCATTCCTTCTTTGTCTTCCTCCTCCTGCAACCCCAGGTCTGTGAAAATTTACCACTAGCCATACATTTCACTTACCTAAGGTAGACACTAGGTTCTTCTTTCAATCCTTCCTATCTCTTGTCTTTTGCTTCTAATCTCAAAAAGTTGATTCCATCTGCTAAATAACTTGCAAATCTATCCACTTCTTTCCATTTCCAGGGTCTCTAGATCAGTTTAAGATAGGGTCATTTTCCATATATGTTTCTATAATTATCTCCCCATATCCTTCAAATTTGCCCCATTTCAACACATTCTCCAAACTATATACTCAAATGGATTTTTGCAAGATGAAAACCTGAAAATATCACAGACCATTTGAAAAAAAAAAACTTTTAATACCTCTCATGGATTTTAGGATAAATTCCAAATTTCTAAGGTGTTTTGTAAGGCCCTATATGATTTTTATTCCTCCTGATCTTCCAACTTACCTCTGTCGCCTCTTTCAATCACTCTAGATCCAGTCATGTGGTGGAATTTAAGCTTGCTCTCATTCTAAGCCTTTGGATATGAAATTTCTTCTTTCCCTCTTTCCTCTTCTAAAGGTTGTTACTCATCCTTCAAATTCCATTTATTATTAGTTGTAATAAGAGTAATGCTGATGGTTACCATTTAACGCTTTTTTTCAGTTATGTCTAATACCCATAGACTATTTTCGTTCCTTTTTAAAACTTTTAAGTTTGGGGTACAAGTTCAGGTTTGTTTCATAGGTGAGCTTCTGTCATGGGGCTTATTATATGGATCATTTCTTTTATGTGCTTAACACTACACACAAAATTTTTTCTTTGCACACCAAATCCATGAGGAGGTACACAAATGGATAAAGATGAAGAAACTAAGGTTAAATAATATGAGTAAGTTATTTACTTTACAAATCCTTGGTTTCTTTGCCACCATCTTTCTTGCCCTTTAGAACATGGGTTGGTTCTCCGCTCTTGTGCTTCCATAGCATCCGGCACCTATTCTAGTGGTGGCACTTCTCAGCTACTATCTCCTCTTTCTTATTTGCTATTTGTTCTGTTTCTCTTATGAGAATTTCCATACATTCATGAGACAAACCTTATTCCACATTGTACTAACCCCCTGCCTCCGCCAATCAACCTCTCTAGCACAGTAGCTGACACACAGAAGGCATTCAAAATATATATATTTATTGCATTAACAAATGATAAATTTTCTTTTTTCTGAGGTTCGCTCATCTTGTCAGAAGGAAGAAACTATTAGATTTAGCTATTTATTAACCTTTGCCTTTCCCCTTTCCCCCAAGGTTTCAAGGCTTTGTGGAATGAAATCTCCTTTTCACAAAACTGTTGGAAATACCCTGGTCTTTACTTCACTCTTTCATTTAAAAAGATTAAAAGTTAAATTTCATCTAGAATGATTGCAAGTTCACAAAATGATAAATATATTCAAACTAAGCTGCTGTTCTGAAATTGGTTTAAATTACAAAATAGCCAAATTCTGCATAAGCTATGCGGGTAAAACAAAAGCTCCTTGTTCATTTCTGTGACATTAGTAACTCTTGCATTATTTAGTGAAAAAGAATCTGCTCACCAACTTGAGTGAAGTAACTTGCACTCATTCAGCAAAACCAGAAAAGACAGGGAATGATATTTCATCCATAATTTCAACATTCATTATAGTAAAAAAAAAGACCTGCACAATCTGATCCTATAACAGAAGGCCAAAGATCTCTTCAGAGTATTACAAACTTCTCCCTGTTTAATTATGAGAATCCAAGCCAGTTAACAACTTGGTGCTTTTTTAAAATATAGAATGTAATACATTCTCCCTTTTTGCCTCTGATGGTGTTGAGACTACAAATAAAATAATAGACGAAGTACTTACACAATTGTACGACCAATTCTAAGGAGTTACAAAGTGATTCAAAGAAATGTAAACGTGTATACTCAGAAAATCAATCTTTTAAACCAGGAGGCTAATTTTACATTTAGTGCATGCAAGCAAACTTTTCTGAAATATTGTTTAGTTTTCTGCTTGTTTTTAAAAACAAAATACCAAACAAAAGAAAATGAAATTTAAGAAATAAACTTCATCTTCAAAACTGCGGATAGTACTTAATACTGATACCACTTAAGCACAATGTTTCAAATTGTAAGCCATGAGACTCATGCAGATATAAAATGTGTACATGAAAAAGATTTTATATAATTTCTTAATTAGTGTGGAAATCAGTCAGATGTTGGAATGGATTTAAAGGTAATTGGAAGAATAGACATATAGGTATACAGACAATTGGAAATGCTGAAATACATTTGCTAATAAATGTAAAAGAGTTTAATATCTTGTAGAATAATAAAATGTAAAGCTTGTATTATCTTTTCTACAGAGTATAAATAATCCCAAACAAGAATAATTTGCATTACTCTCAGCTTCCTACAACTTAATATTTTACTCCTATAGAGCTATAAATCACTCCAGGCAATAGAAAGACAGAGGTGCATACCCCTAGATAATCAGATAATTTCCCCAAAGATCCACTTGATAATGTCTTACAGTCCACGGACAGGACCTAGGAATCTCTTTTGCCCATTTCCATGTTTGACAAATTTTCTTTGACATTATCTATAGAATGAAAGATGGAAAAATTTGGCTAGTAGAGATCCTCCCTTCTCTAATACATTTTAGTTTTAGATACTCATAAGCTTGAATCTAAATGTTCAACAAGTTAAAAATCTTCAGTTGTTGCAAGATAGACCCCAAATTTCTAAGATCGAAAATGATTTAGGAACTAATTATTGTAAAAGTCCCTACAATGACGACGTTTAAGATAACTGTAACTGAGCCTTTCAAAGAAATAGCTCACAAAATAAATTCTAACACAGGATGTCATCCAAAATCAAGGTTTCACTGCTGCTGTTGTTTATTTCTTTTACTTTATATTCTGTATTTGTTCTGTGTCATGATATAATTTAGGTTTGGTTTTAAATCTGCTTTGCCCGTATCTCCCCTTTCATGTAATATTTGGTTACATTTATACAAGATCAATAATTTTAATTTCATTTGTGTTTCCAGTTTTCTCAAGCAGCACAAGTAATTAGTTTGGCTTTCTATCCTGCTGAAAGTAAGTGCCATGCAGCAAGAGTGTTCTCTTGTTCAACGCTATCCCCCCAGCATGCCTGCTGAGGATGAAGGGCTCAATCAACATATATTAATTGAATGAATATTCTGGCTGAACTGCAATCACAATAGTTTTGAATAAGATACAAAAATACTGAATTGACTTGACTCATTCAACTTTATAAATATTAACTTTTAATAAATCACTTTATCATATATATGTATATACAGTTTGTGAATGAATAAAGCATAAAATTAAGGATATCAAGTCAGTGGACAAAATGATAACTTCCCTTCTGCATTTTTTTTCAGTGAGCACAGGGATCAGCTCTGATACTAAGCAACTGAAGTAATATATTTTTCCATTATCCTTCTCTGTGTAACAGGTAGCAAATCAGCTGCATGTTGCACAATTCCTACCAAGGCCAATAAAGAAATTGACTATTGGAAACTAATGAAATAAAATCTATCTTGTTCATATCTTGGGTTTTTCCTTCTTCAGCATTCAGCTAAAATTAAAAGAAAACATTGATATATAGAAAAGAAAGCAAGGACTTTTGTCTTTTATTAAAACTAAAGAACAACTTGGAATCAGGACAAAAGTAGATCAATACTTCATAATTCTATATGGAATATATCATAGTTGAGAATTTGAACCTATAATGACAACTCTTAACTCCTACAAGATTCTTAGACTTAAAAGAAAAATTAAGTTTAATAGATTAGTTTCAAAGATTGAAAGGCAGTCTGATTTTCTAGAATTATAAAGATACTTGCTTTAATAACTCTGAGTTAGCAAGTCTATGTACATAAAATCACCCCTTTCCTTGAACATCCATTTAATCCTACCAGAGACAAAGACTTAAATGTGTATGTAACAGAGAGAAAATTTTGCTATTTGCAGCTAAAAACTTTTCTTAAATGTATGTATTATATATTCTTTTATGTTATGAATAATAATGCTATTCTTATAAAAATTATTCATGCTCATTGTAAAGAAAAAAGTAAGGTATACAAATTCACCACTGGCATTAACATTGGACAATTATAAATTCAGAAATTCTCTTATTCATGTATATGTAGAAGATACATAGAAAGATAGATATAAGTAATTTTAGAATCTTTGATCATATTATAAATGCTACTTTGTAATAAAAGGCAACCATTTTACTTTCTGAATTAAACAGAAGGGGAGAAAACTGGAAGTCAAACTGAAAGAATCTGAAATGTACATAAAAGTTTCTTCACTGCAGGAGATATTATTTCCTAAAAGGCCCTCTGGCAAAAAAAAAAAAAAAAAAA